>NW_026605680.1:0-16515 GCF_945859685.1 Eupeodes corollae | reverse complement strand
ATCTATATCTATAATGATAGATCTTGATTAGGAGTATCTTTTTCTAGTACATGTCAAGTATCTATTTTGAAGTCTTGATCGATTTTGGGGGTTGGGAAGGATCAGGTGATGGTTTTGGGTGTGATTTGATTTTCGTCTAGAACATCAAAAATCCTTAGGATGCTCCAAAATGACTCATCTATATCTATAATGATAGATCTTGATTAGGAGTATCTTTTTCTAGTACATGTCAAGTATCTATTTTGAAGTCTTGATCGATTTTGGGGGTTGGGAAGGATCAGGTGATGGTTTTGGGTGTGATTTGATTTTCGTCTAGAACATCAAAAATCCTTCAGGATGCTCCAAAATGACTCATCTATATCTATAATGATAGATCTTGATTAGGAGTATCTTTTTCTAGTACATGTCAAGTATCTATTTTGAAGTCTTGATCGATTTTGGGGGTTGGGAAGGATCAGGTGATGGTTTTGGGTGTGATTTGATTTTCGTCTAGAACATCAAAAATCCTTCAGGATGCTCCAAAATGACTCATCTATATCTATAATGATAGATCTTGATTAGGAGTATCTTTTTCTAGTACATGTCAAGTATCTATTTTGAAGTCTTGATCGATTTTGGGGGTTGGGAAGGATCAGGTGATGGTTTTGGGTGTGATTTGATTTTCGTCTAGAACATCAAAAATCCTTCAGGATGCTCCAAAATGACTCATCTATATCTATAATGATAGATCTTGATTAGGAGTATCTTTTTCTAGTACATGTCAAGTATCTATTTGAAGTCTTGATCGATTTTGGGGGTTGGGAAGGATCAGGTGATGGTT
This sequence comes from Eupeodes corollae, assembly GCF_945859685.1. Taxonomy (NCBI): domain Eukaryota; kingdom Metazoa; phylum Arthropoda; class Insecta; order Diptera; family Syrphidae; genus Eupeodes; species Eupeodes corollae. Next base: position 15,695 of record NW_026605680.1, on the reverse strand, counting down.
TTGGGTGTGATTTGATTTTCGTCTAGAACATCAAAAATCCTTCAGGATGCTCCAAAATGACTCATCTATATGTATAATGATAGATCTTGATTAGGAGTATCTTTTTCTAGTACATGTCAAGTATCTATTTTGAAGTCTTGATCGATTTTGGGGGTTGGGAAGGATCAGGTGATGGTTTTGGGTGTGATTTGATTTTCGTCTAGAACATCAAAAATCCTTCAGGATGCTCCAAAATGACTCATCTATATCTATAATGATAGATCTTGATTAGGAGTATCTTTTTCTAGTACATGTCAAGTATCTATTTTGAAGTCTTGATCGATTTTGGGGGGTTGGGAAGGATCAGGTGATGGTTTTGGGTGTGATTTGATTTTCGTCTAGAACATCAAAAATCCTTCAGGATGCTCCAAAATGACTCATCTATATCTATAATGATAGATCTTGATTAGGAGTATCTTTTTCTAGTACATGTCAAGTATTTATTTTGAAGTCTTGATCGATTTTGGGGGTTGGGAAGGATCAGGTGATGGTTTTGGGTGTGATTTGATTTTCGTCTAGAACATCAAAAATCCTTCAGGATGCTCCAAAATGACTCATCTATATCGATAATGATAGATCTTGATTAGGAGTATCTTTTTTTAGTACATGTCAAGTATCTATTTTGAAGTCTTGATTGATTTTGGGGGTTGGGAAGGATCAGGTGATGGTTTTGGGTGTGATTTGATTTTCGTCTAGAACATCAAAAATCCTTCAGGATGCTCCACAATGACTCATCTATATTTATAATGATAGATCTTGATTAGGAGTATCTTTTTCTAGTACATGTCAAGTATCTATTTTGAAGTCTTGATCGATTTTGGGGGTTGGGAAGGATCAGGTGATGGTTTTGGGTGTGATTTGATTTTCGTCTAGAACATCAAAAATCCTTCAGGATGCTCCAAAATGACTCATCTATATCTATAATGATAGATCTTTATTAGGAGTATCTTTTTCTAGTACATGTCAAGTATCTATTTTGAAGTCTTGATCGATTTTGGGGGTTGGGAAGGATCAGGTGATGGTTTTGGGTGTGATTTGATTTTCGTCTAGAACATCAAAAATCCTTCAGGATGCTCCAAAATGACTCATCTATATCTATAATGATAGATCTTGATTAGGAGTATCTTTTTCTAGTACATGTCAAGTATCTATTTTGAAGTCTTGATCGATTTTGGGGGTTGGGAAGGATCAGGTGATGGTTTTGGGTGTGATTTGATTTTCGTCTAGAACATCAAAAATCCTTCAGGATGCTCCAAAATGACTCATCTATATCTATAATGATAGATCTTGATTAGGAGTATCTTTTTCTAGTACATGTCAAGTATCTATTTTGAAGTCTTGATCGATTTTGGGGGTTGGGAAGGATCAGGTGATGGTTTTGGGTGTGATTTGATTTTCGTCTAGAACATCAAAAATCCTTCAGGATGCTCCAAAATGACTCATCTATATCTATAATGATAGATCTTGATTAGGAGTATCTTTTTCTAGTACATGTCAAGTATCTATTTTGAAGTCTTGATCGATTTTGGGGGTTGGGAAGGATCAGGTGATGGTTTTGGATGTGATTTGATTTTCGTCTAGAACATCAAAAATTCTTCAGGATGCTCCAAAATGACTCATCTATATCTATAATGATAGATCTTGATTAGGAGTATCTTTTTCTAGTACATGTCAAGTATCTATTTTGAAGTCTTGATCGATTTTGGGGGTTGGGAAGGATCAGGTGATGGTTTTGGGTGTGATTTGATTTTCGTCTAGAACATCAAAAATCCTTCAGGATGCTCCAAAATGACTCATCTATATCTATAATGATAGATCTTGATTAGGAGTATCTTTTTCTAGTACATGTCAAGTATCTATTTTGAAGTCTTGATCGATTTTGGGGGTTGGGAAGGATCAGGTGATGGTTTTGGGTGTGATTTGATTTTCGTCTAGAACATCAAAAATCCTTCAGGATGCTCCAAAATGACTCATCTATATCTATAATGATAGATCTTGATTAGGAGTATCTTTTTCTAGTACATGTCAAGTATCTATTTTGAAGTCTTGATCGATTTTGGGGGTTGGGAAGGATCAGGTGATGGTTTTGGGTGTGATTTGATTTTCGTCTAGAACATCAAAAATCCTTCAGGATGCTCCAAAATGACTCATCTATATCTATAATGATAGATCTTGATTAGGAGTATCTTTTTCTAGTACATGTCAAGTATCTATTTTGAAGTCTTGATCGATTTTGGGGGTTGGGAAGGATCAGGTGATGGTTTTGGGTGTGATTTGATTTTCGTCTAGAACATCAAAAATCCTTCAGGATGCTCCAAAATGACTCATCTATATCTATAATGATAGATCTTGATTAGGAGTATCTTTTTCTAGTACATGTCAAGTATCTATTTTGAAGTCTTGATCGATTTTGGGGGTTGGGAAGGATCAGGTGATGGTTTTGGGTGTGATTTGATTTTCGTCTAGAACATCAAAAATCCTTCAGGATGCTCCAAAATGACTCATCTATATCTATAATGATAGATCTTGATTAGGAGTATCTTTTTCTAGTACATGTCAAGTATCTATTTTGAAGTCTTGATCGATTTTGGGGGTTGGGAAGGATCAGGTGATGGTTTTGGGTGTGATTTGATTTTCGTCTAGAACATCAAAAATCCTTCAGGATGCTCCAAAATGACTCATCTATATCTATAATGATAGATCTTGATTAGGAGTATCTTTTTCTAGTACATGTCAAGTATCTATTTTGAAGTCTTGATCGATTTTGGGGGTTGGGAAGGATCAGGTGATGGTTTTGGGTGTGATTTGATTTTCGTCTAGAACATCAAAAATCCTTCAGGATGCTCCAAAATGACTCATCTATATCTATAATGATAGATCTTGATTAGGAGTATCTTTTTCTAGTACATGTCAAGTATCTATTTTGAAGTCTTGATCGATTTTGGGGGTTGGGAAGGATCAGGTGATGGTTTTGGGTGTGATTTGATTTTCGTCTAGAACATCAAAAATCCTTCAGGATGCTCCAAAATGACTCATCTATATCTATAATGATAGATCTTGATTAGGAGTATCTTTTTCTAGTACATGTCAAGTATCTATTTTGAAGTCTTGATCGATTTTGGGGGTTGGGAAGGATCAGGTGATGGTTTTGGGTGTGATTTGATTTTCGTCTAGAACATCAAAAATCCTTCAGGATGCTCCAAAATGACTCATCTATATCTATAATGATAGATCTTGATTAGGAGTATCTTTTTCTAGTACATGTCAAGTATCTATTTTGAAGTCTTGATCGATTTTGGGGGTTGGGAAGGATCAGGTGATGGTTTTGGGTGTGATTTGATTTTCGTCTAGAACATCAAAAATCCTTCAGGATGCTCCAAAATGACTCATCTATATCTATAATGATAGATCTTGATTAGGAGTATCTTTTTCTAGTACATGTCAAGTATCTATTTTGAAGTCTTGATCGATTTTGGGGGATGGGAAGGATCAGGTGATGGTTTTGGGTGTGATTTGATTTTCGTCTAGAACATCAAAAATCCTTCAGGATGCTCCAAAATGACTCATCTATATCTATAATGATAGATATTGATTAGGAGTATCTTTTTCTAGCACATGTCAAGTATCTATTTTGAAGTCTTGATCGATTTTGGGAGTTGGGAAGGATCAGGTGATGGTTTTGGGTGTGATTTGATTTTCGTCTAGAACATCAAAAATCCTTCAGGATGCTCCAAAATGACTCATCTATATCTATAATGATAGATCTTGATTAGGAGTATCTTTTTCTAGTACATGTCAAGTATCTATTTTGAAGTCTTGATCGATTTTGGGGGTTGGGAAGGATCAGGTGATGGTTTTGGGTGTGATTTGATTTTCGTCTAGAACATCAAAAATCCTTCAGGATGCTCCAAAATGACTCATCTATATCTATAATGATAGATCTTGATTAGGAGTATCTTTTTCTAGTACATGTCAAGTATCTATTTTGAAGTCTTGATCAATTTTGGGGGTTGGGAAGGATCAGGTGATGGTTTTGGGTGTGATTTGATTTTCGTCTATAACATCAAAAATCCTTCAGGATGCTCCAAAATGACTCATCTATATCTATAATGATAGATCTTGATTAGGAGTATCTTTTTCTAGTACATGTCAAGTATCTATTTTGAAGTCTTGATCGATTTTGGGGGTTGGGAAGGATCAGGTGATGGTTTTGGGTGTGATTTGATTTTCGTCTAGAACATCAAAAATCCTTCAGGATGCTCCAAAATGACTCATCTATATCTATAATGATAGATCTTGATTAGGAGTATCTTTTTCTAGTACATGTCAAGTATCTATTTTGAAGTCTTGATCGATTTTGGGGGTTGGGAAGGATCAGGTGATGGTTTTGGGTGTGATTTGATTTTCGTCTAGAACATCAAAAATCCTTCAGGATGCTCCAAAATGACTCATCTATATCTATAATGATAGATCTTGATTAGGAGTATCTTTTTCTAGTACATGTCAAGTATCTATTTTGAAGTCTTGATCGATTTTGGGGGTTGGGAAGGATCAGGTGATGGTTTTGGGTGTGATTTGATTTTCGTCTAGAACATCAAAAATCCTTCAGGATGCTACAAAATGACTCATCTATATCTATAATGATAGATCTTGATTAGGAGTATCTTTTTCTAGTACATGTCAAGTATCTATTTTGAAGTCTTGATCGATTTTGGGGGTTGGGAAGGATCAGGTGATGGTTTTGGGTGTGATTTGATTTTCGTCTAGAACATCAAAAATCCTTCAGGATGCTCCAAAATGACTCATCTATATCTATAATGATAGATCTTGATTAGGAGTATCTTTTTCTAGCACATGTCAAGTATCTATTTTGAAGTCTTGATCGATTTTGGGGGTTGGGAAGGATCAGGTGATGGTTTTGGGTGTGATTTTATTTTCGTCTAGAACATCAAAAATCCTTCAGGATGCTCCAAAATGACTCATCTATATCTATAATGATAGATCTTGATTAGGAGTATCTTTTTCTAGTACATGTCAAGTATCTATTTTGAAGTCTTGATCGATTTTGGGGGTTGGGAAGGATCAGGTGATGGTTTTGGGTGTGATTTGATTTTCGTCTAGAACATCAAAAATCCTTCAGGATGCTCCAAAATGACTCATCTATATCTATAATGATAGATCTTGATTAGGAGTATCTTTTTCTAGTACATGTCAAGTATCTATTTTGAAGTCTTGATCGATTTTGGGGGTTGGGAAGGATCAGGTGATGGTTTTGGGTGTGATTTGATTTTCGTCTAGAACATCAAAAATCCTTCAGGGTGCTCCAAAATGACTCATCTATATCTATAATGATAGATCTTGATTGGGAGTATCTTTTTCTATACATGTCAAGTATCTATTTTGAAGTCTTGATCGATTTTGGGGGTTGGGAAGGATCAGGTGATGGTTTTGGGTGTGATTTGATTTTCGTCTAGAACATCAAAAATCCTTCAGGATGCTCCAAAATGACTCATCTATATCTATAATGATAGATCTTGATTAGGAGTATCTTTTTCTAGTACATGTCAAGTATCTATTTTGAAGTCTTAATCGATTTTGGGGGGTTGGGAAGGATCAGGTGATGGTTTTGGGTGTGATTTGATTTTCGTCTAGAACATCAAAAATCCTTCAGGATGCTCCAAAATGACACATCTATATCTATAATGATAGATCTTGATTAGGAGTATCTTTTTATAGCACATGTCAAGTATCTATTTTGAAGTCTTGATCGATTTTGGGGGTTGGGAAGGATCAGGTGATGGTTTTGGGTGTGATTTGATTTTCGTCTAGAACATCAAAAATCCTTCAGGATGCTCCAAAATGACTCATCTATATCTATAATGATAGATCTTGATTAGGAGTATCTTTTTCTAGTACATGTCAAGTATCTATTTTGAAGTCTTGATCGATTTTGGGGGTTGGGAAGGATCAGGTGATGGTTTTGGGTGTGATTTGATTTTCGTCTAGAACATCAAAAATCCTTCAGGATGCTCCAAAATGACTCATCTATATCTATAATGATAGATCTTGATTAGGAGTATCTTTTTCTAGTACATGTCAAGTATCTATTTTGAAGTCCTGATCGATTTTGGGGGTTGGGAAGGATCAGGTGATGGTTTTGGGTGTGATTTAATTTTCGTCTAGAACATCAAAAATCCTTCAGGATGCTCCAAAATGACTCATCTATATCTATAATAATAGATCTTGATTAGGAGTATCTTTTTCTAGTACATGTCAAGTATCTATTTTGAAGTCTTGATCGATTTTGGGGGTTGGGAAGGATCAGGTGATGGTTTTGGGTGTGATTTGATTTTCGTCTAGAACATCAAAAATCCTTTAGGATGCTCCAAAATGACTCATCTATATCTATAATGATAGATCTTGATTAGGAGTATCTTTTTCTAGTACATGTCAAGTATCTATTTTGAAGTCTTGATCGATTTTGGGGGTTGGGAAGGATCAGGTGATGGTTTTGGGTGTGATTTGATTTTCGTCTAGAAAATCAAAAATCCTTCAGGATGGTCCAAAATGACTCATCTATATCTATAATGATAGATCTTGATTAGGAGTATCTTTTTCTAGCACATGTCAAGTATCTATTTTGAAGTCTTGATCGATTTTGGGGGTTGGGAAGGATCAGGTGATGGTTTTGGGTGTGATTTGATTTTCGTCTAGAACATCAAAAATCCTTCAGGATGCTCCAAAATGACTCATCTATATCTATAATGATAGATCTTGATTAGGAGTATCTTTTTCTAGTACATGTCAAGTATCTATTTTGAAGTCTTGATAGATTTTGGGGGTTGGGAAGGATCAGGTGATGGTTTTGGGTGTGATTTGATTTTCGTCTAGAACATCAAAAATCCTTCAGGATGCTCCAAAATGACTCATCTATATCTATAATGATAGATCTTGATTAGGAGTATCTTTTTCTAGTACATGTCAAGTATCTATTTTGAAGTCTTGATCGATTTTGGGGGTTGGGAAGGATCAGGTGATGGTTTTGGGTGTGATTTGATTTTCGTCTAGAACATCAAAAATCCTTCAGGATGCTCCAAAATGACTCATCTATATCTATAATGATAGATCTTGATTAGGAGTATCTTTTTCTAGTACATGTCAAGTATCTATTTTGAAGTCTTGATCGATTTTGGGGGTTGGGAAGGATCAGGTGATGGTTTTGGGTGTGATTTGATTTTCGTCTAGAACATCAAAAATCCTTCAGGATGCTCCAAAATGACTCATCTATATCTATAATGATAGATCTTGATTAGGAGTATCTTTTTCTAGTACATGTCAAGTATCTATTTTGAAGTCTTGATCGATTTTGGGGGTTGGGAAGGATCAGGTGATGGTTTTGGGTGTGATTTGATTTTCGTCTAGAACATCAAAAATCCTTCAGGATGCTCCAAAATGACTCATCTATATCTATAATGATAGATCTTGATTAGGAGTATCTTTGCCTAGTACATGTCAAGTATCTATTTTGAAGTCTTGATCGATTTTGGGGGTTGGGAAGGATCAGGTGATGATTTTGGGTGTGATTTGATTTTCGTCTAGAACATCAAAAATCCTTCAGGATGCTCCAAAATGACTCATCTATATCTATAATGATAGATCTTGATTAGGAGTATCTTTTTCTAGTACATGTCAAGTATCTATTTTGAAGTCTTGATCGATTTTGGGGGTTGGGAAGGATCAGGTGATGGTTTTGGGTGTGATTTGATTTTCGTCTAGAACATCAAAAATCCTTCAGGATGCTCCAAAATGACTCATCTATATCTATAATGATAGATCTTGATTAGGAGTATCTTTTTCTAGTACATGTCAAGTATCTATTTTGAAGTCTTGATCGATTTTGGGGGTTGGGAAGGATCAGGTGATGGTTTTGGGTGTGATTTGATTTTCGTCTAGAACATCAAAAATCCTTCAGGATGCTCCAAAATGACTCATCTATATCTATAATGATAGATCTTGATTAGGAGTATCTTTTTCTAGTACATGTCAAGTATCTATTTTGAAGTCTTGATCGATTTTGGGGGTTGGGAAGGATCAGGTGATGGTTTTGGGTGTGATTTGATTTTCGTCTAGAACATCAAAAATCCTTCAGGATGCTCCAAAATGACTCATCTATATCTATAATGATAGATCTTGATTAGGAGTATCTTTTTCTAGTAAATGTCAAGTATCTATTTTGAAGTCTTGATCGATTTTGGGGGTTGGGAAGGATCAGGTGATGGTTTTGGGTGTGATTTGATTTTCGTCTAGAACATCAAAAATCCTTCAGGATGCTCCAAAATGACTCATCTATATCTATAATGATAGATCTTGATTAGGAGTATCTTTTTCTAGTACATGTCAAGTATCTATTTTGAAGTCTTGATCGATTTTGGGGGTTGGGAAGGATCAGGTGATGGTTTTGGGTGTGATTTGATTTTCGTCTAGAACATCAAAAATCCTTCAGGATGCTCCAAAATGACTCATCTATATCTATAATGATAGATCTTGATTAGGAGTATCTTTTTCTAGTACATGTCAAGTATCTATTTTGAAGTCTTGATCGATTTTGGGGGTTGGGAAGGATCAGGTGATGGTTTTGGGTGTGATTTGATTTTCGTCTAGAACATCAAAAATCCTTCAGGATGCTCCAAAATGACTCATCTATATCTATAATGATAGATCTTGATTAGGAGTATCTTTTTCTAGTACATGTCAAGTATCTATTTTGAAGTCTTGATCGATTTTGGGGGTTGGGAAGGATCAGGTGATGGTTTTGGGTGTGATTTGATTTTCGTCTAGAACATCAAAAATCCTTCAGGATGCTCCAAAATGACTCATCTATATCTATAATGATAGATCTTGATTAGGAGTATCTTTTTGTAGTACATGTCAAGTATCTATTTTGAAGTCTTGATCGATTTTGGGGGTTGGGAAGGATCAGGTGATGGTTTTGGGTGTGATTTGATTTTCGTCTAGAACATCAAAAATCCTTCAGGATGCTCCAAAATGACTCATCTATATCTATAATGATAGATCTTGATTAAGAGTATCTTTTTCTAGTACATGTCAAGTATCTATTTTGAAGTCTTGATCGATTTTGGGGGTTGGGAAGGATCAGGTGATGGTTTTGGGTGTGATTTGATTTTCGTCTAGAACATCAAAAATCCTTCAGGATGCTCCAAAATGACTCATCTATATCTATAATGATAGATCTTGATTAGGAGTATCTTTTTCTAGTACATGTCAAGTATCTATTTTGAAGTCTTGATCGATTTTGGGGGTTGGCAAGGATCAGGTGATGGTTTTGGGTGTGATTTGATTTTCGTCTAGAACATCAAAAATCCTTCAGGATGCTCCAAAATGACTCATCTATATCTATAATGATAGATCTTGATTAGGAGTATCTTTTTCTAGTACATGTCAAGTATCTATTTTGAAGTCTTGATCGATTTTGGGGGTTGGCAAGGATCAGGTGATGGTTTTGGGTGTGATTTGATTTTCGTCTAGAACATCAAAAATCCTTCAGGATGCTCCAAAATGACTCATCTATATCTATAATGATAGATCTTGATTAGGAGTATCTTTTTCTAGTACATGTCAAGTATCTATTTTGAAGTCTTGATCGATTTTGGGGGTTGGGAAGGATCAGGTGATGGTTTTGGGTGTGATTTGATTTTCGTCTAGAACATCAAAAATCCTTCAGGATGCTCCAAAATGACTCATCTATATCTATAATGATAGATCTTGATTAGGAGTATCTTTTTCTAGTACATGTCAAGTATCTATTTTGAAGTCTTGATCGATTTTGGGGGTTGGGAAGGATCAGGTGATGGTTTTGGGTGTGATTTGATTTTCGTCTAGAACACCAAAAATCCTTCAGGATGCTCCAAAATGACTCATCTATATCTATAATGATAGATCTTGATTAGGAGTATCTTTTTCTAGTACATGTCAAGTATCTATTTCGAAGTCTTGATCGATTTTGGGGGTTGGGAAGGATCAGGTGATGGTTTTGGGTGTGATTTGATTTTCGTCTAGAACATCAAAAATCCTTCAGGATGCTCCAAAATGACTCATCTATATCTATAATGATAGATCTTGATTAGGAGTATCTTTTTCTAGTACATGTCAAGTATCTATTTTGAAGTCTTGATCGATTTTGGGGGTTGGGAAGGATCAGGTGATGGTTTTGGGTGTGATTTGATTTTCGTCTAGAACATCAAAAATCCTTCAGGATGCTCTAAAATGACTCATCTATATCTATAATGATAGATCTTGATTAGGAGTATCTTTTTCTAGTACATGTCAAGTATCTATTTTGAAGTCTTGATCGATTTTGGGGGTTGGGAAGGATCAGTTGATGGTTTTGGGTGTGATTTGATTTTCGTCTAGAACATCAAAAATCCTTCAGGATGCTCCAAAATGACTCATCTATATCTATAATGATAGATCTTGATTAGGAGTATCTTTTTCTAGTACATGTCAAGTATCTATTTTGAAGTCTTGATCGATTTTGGGGGTTGGGAAGGATCAGGTGATGGTTTTGGGTGTGATTTGATTTTCGTCTAGAACATCAAAAATCCTTCAGGATGCTCCAAAATGACTCATCTATATCTATAATGATAGATCTTGATTAGGAGTATCTTTTTCTAGTACATGTCAAGTATCTATTTTGAAGTCTTGATCGATTTTGGGGGTTGGGAAGGATCAGGTGATGGTTTTGGGTGTGATTTGATTTTCGTCTAGAACATCAAAAATCCTTCAGGATGCTCCAAAATGACTCATCTATATCTATAATGATAGATCTTGATTAGGAGTATCTTTTTCTAGTACATGTCAAGTATCTATTTTGAAGTCTTGATCGATTTTGGGGGTTGGGAAGGATCAGGTGATGGTTTTGGGTGTGATTTGATTTTCGTCTAGAACATCAAAAATCCTTCAGGATGCTCCAAAATGACTCATCTATATCTATAATGATAGATCTTGATTAGGAGTATCTTTTTCTAGTACATGACAAGTATCTATTTTGAAGTCTTGATCGATTTTGGGGGTTGGGAAGGATCAGGTGATGGTTTTGGGTGTGATTTGATTTTCGTCTAGAACATCAAAAATCCTTCAGGATGCTCCAAAATGACTCATCTATATCTATAATGATAGATCTTGATTAGGAGTATCTTTTTCTAGTACATGTCAAGTATCTATTTTGAAGTCTTGATCGATTTTGGGGGTTGGGAAGGATCAGGTGATGGTTTTGGGTGTGATTTGATTTTCGTCTAGAACATCAAAAATCCTTCAGGATGCTCCAAAATGACTCATCTATATCTATAATGATAGATCTTGATTAGGAGTATCTTTTTCTAGTACATGTCAAGTATCTATTTTGAAGTCTTGATCGATTTTGGGGGTTGGGAAGGATCAGGTGATGGTTTTGGGTGTGATTTGATTTTCGTCTAGAACATCAAAAATCCTTCAGGATGCTCCAAAATGACTCATCTATATCTATAATGATAGATCTTGATTAGGAGTATCTTTTTCTAGTACATGTCAAGTATCTATTTTGAAGTCTTGATCGATTTTGGGGGTTGGGAAGGATCAGGTGATGGTTTTGGGTGTGATTTGATTTTCGTCTAGAACATCAAAAATCCTTCAGGATGCTCCAAAATGACTCATCTATATCTATAATGATAGATCTTGATTAGGAGTATCTTTTTCTAGTACATGTCAAGTATCTATTTTGAAGTCTTGATCGATTTTGGGGGTTGGGAAGGATCAGGTGATGGTTTTGGGTGTGATTTGATTTTCGTCTAGAACATCAAAAATCCTTCAGGATGCTCCAAAATGTATCATCTATATCTATAATGATAGAACTTGATTAGGAGTATCTCTTTCTAGTACATGTCAAGTATCTATTTTGAAGTCTTGATCGATTTTGGGGGTTGGGAAGGATCAGGTGATGGTTTTGGGTGTGATTTGATTTTCGTCTAGAACATCAAAAATCCTTCAGGATGCTCCAAAATGACTCATCTATATCTATAATGATAGATCTTGATTAGGAATATCTTTTTCTAGTACATGTCAAGTATCTATTTTGAAGTCTTGATCGATTTTGGGGGTTGGGAAGGATCAGGTGATGGTTTTGGGTGTGATTTGATTTTCGTCTAGAACATCAAAAATCCTTCAGGATGCTCCAAAATGACTCATCTATATCTATAATGATATATAGATAATGATGGGAAGGATCAGGTGATGGTTTTGGGTGTGATTTGATTTTCGTCTAGAACATCAAAAATCCTTCAGGATGCTCCAAAATGACTCATCTATATCTATAAATATAGATCTTGATTAGGAGTATCTTTTTCTAGTACATGTCAAGTATCTATTTTGAAGTCTTGATCGATTTTGGGGGTTGGGAAGGATCAGGTGATGGTTTTGGGTGTGATTTGATTTTCGTCTAGAACATCAAAAATCCTTCAGGATGCTCCAAAATGACTCATCTATATCTATAATGATAGATCTTGATTAGGAGTATCTTTTTTTAGTACATGTCAAGTATCTATTTTGAAGTCTTGATCGATTTTGGGGGTTGGGAAGGATCAGGTGATGGTTTTGGGTGTGATTTGATTTTCGTCTAGAACATCAAAAATCCTTCAGGATGCTCCAAAATGACTCATCTATATCTATAATGATAGATCTTGATTAGGAGTATCTTTTTCTAGTACATGTCAAGTATCTATTTTGAAGTCTTGATCGATTTTGGGGGTTGGGAAGGATCAGGTGATGGTTTTGGGTGTGATTTGATTTTCGTCTAGAACATCAAAAATCCTTCAGGATGCTCCAAAATGACTCATCTATATCTATAATGATAGATCTTGATTAGGAGTATCTTTTTCTAGCACATGTCAAGTATCTATTTTGAAGTCTTGATCGATTTTGGGGGTTGGGAAGGATCAGGTGATGGTTTTGGGTGTGATTTGATTTTCGTCTAGAACATCAAAAATCCTTCAGGATGCTCCAAAATGACTCATCTATATCTATAATGATAGATCTTGATTAGGAGTATCTTTTTCTAGTACATGTCAAGTATCTATTTTGAAGTCTTGATCGATTTTGGGGGTTGGGAAGGATCAGGTGATGGTTTTGGGTGTGATTTGATTTTCGTCTAGAACATCAAAAATCCTTCAGGATGCTCCAAAATGACTCATCTATATCTATAATGATAGATCTTGATTAGGAGTATCTTTTTCTAGTACATGTCAAGTATCTATTTTGAAGTCTTGATCGATTTTGGGGGTTGGGAAGGATCAGGTGATGGTTTTGGGTGTGATTTGATTTTCGTCTAGAACATCAAAAATCCTTCAGGATGCTCCAAAATGACTCATCTATATCTATAATGATAGATCTTGATTAGGAGTATCTTTTTCTAGTACATGTCAAGTATCTATTTTGAAGTCTTGATCGATTTTGGGGGTTGGGAAGGATCAGGTGATGGTTTTGGGTGTGATTTGATTTTCGTCTAGAACATCAAAAATCCTTCAGGATGCTCCAAAATGACTCATCTATATCTATAATGATAGATCTTGATTAGGAGTATCTTTTTCTAGTACATGTCAAGTATCTATTTTGAAGTCTTGATCGATTTTGGGGGTTGGGAAGGATCAGGTGATGGTTTTGGGTGTGATTTGATTTTCGTCTAGAACATCAAAAATCCTTCAGGATGCTCCAAAATGACTCATCTATATCTATAATGATAGATCTTTATTAGGAGTATCTTTTTCTAGTACATGTCAAGTATCTATTTTGAAGTCTTGATCGATTTTGGGGGTTGGGAAGGATCAGGTGATGGTTTTGGGTGTGATTTGATTTTCGTCTAGAACATCAAAAATCCTTCAGGATGCTCCAAAATGACTCATCTATATCTATAATGATAGATCTTGATTAGGAGTATCTTTTTCTAGTACATGTCAAGTATCTATTTTGAAGTCTTGATCGATTTTGGGGGTTGGGAAGGATCAGGTGATGGTTTTGGGTGTGATTTGATTTTCGTCTAGAACATCAAAAATCCTTCAGGATGCTCCAAAATGACTCATCTATATCTATAATGATAGATCTTGATTAGGAGTATCTTTTTTTAGTACATGTCAAGTATCTATTTTGAAGTCTTGATCGATTTTGGGGGTTGGGAAGGATCAGGTGATGGTTTTGGGTGTGATTTGATTTTCCTCTAGAACATCAAAAATCCTTCAGGATGCTCCAAAATGACTCATCTATATCTATAATGATAGATCTTGATTAGGAGTATCTTTTTCTAGTACATGTCAAGTATCTATTTTGAAGTCTTGATCGATTTTGGGGGTTGGGAAGGATCAGGTGATGGTTTTGGGTGTGATTTGATCTTCGTCTAGAACATCAAAAATCCTTCAGGATGCTCCAAAATGACTCATCTATATCTATAATGATAGATCTTGATTAGGAGTATCTTTTTCTAGTACATGTCAAGTATCTATTTTGAAGTCTTGATCGATTTTGGGGGTTGGAAAGGATCAGGTGATGGTTTTGGGTGTGATTTGATTTTCGTCTAGAACATCAAAAATCCTTCAGGATGCTCCAAAATGACTCATCTATATCTATAATGATAGATCTTGATTAGGAGTATCTTTTTTTAGTACATGTCAAGTATCTATTTTGAAGTCTTGATCGATTTTGGGGGTTGGGAAGGATCAGGTGATGGTTTTGGGTGTGATTTGATTTTCGTCTAGAACATCAAAAATCCTTCAGGATGCTCCAAAATGACTCATCTATATCTATAATGATAGATCTTGATTAGGAGTATCTTTTTCTAGTACATGTCAAGTATCTATTTTGAAGTCTTGATCGATTTTGGGGGTTGGGAAGGATCAGGTGATGGTTTTGGGTGTGATTTGATTTTCGTCTAGAACATCAAAAATCCTTCAGGATGCTCCAAAATGACTCATCTATATCTATAATGATAGATCTTGATAAGGAGTATCTTTTTCTAGTACATGTCAAGTATCTATTTTGAAGTCTTGATCGATTTTGGGGGTTGGGAAGGATCAGGTGATGGTTTTGGGTGTGATTTGATTTTCGTCTAGAACATCAAAAATCCTTCAGGATGCTCCAAAATGACTCATCTATATCTATAATGATAGATCTTGATTAGGAGTATCTTTTTCTAGTACATGTCAAGTATCTATTTTGAAGTCTTGATCGATTTTGGGGGTTGGGAAGGATCAGGTGATGGATTTGGGTGTGATTTGATTTTCGTCTAGAACATCAAAAATCCTTCAGGATGCTCCAAAATGACTCATCTATATCTATAATGATAGATCTTGATTAGGAGTATCTTTTTCTAGTACATGTCAAGTATCTATTTTGAAGTCTTGATCGATTTTGGGGGTTGGGAAGGATCAGGTGATGGTTTTGGGTGTGATTTGATTTTCGTCTAGAACATCAAAAATCCTTCAGGATGCTCCAAAATGACTCATCTATATCTATAATGATAGATCTTGATTAGGAGTATCTTTTTCTAGTACATGTCAAGTATCTATTTTGAAGTCTTGATCGATTTTGGGGGTTGGGAAGGATCAGGTGATGGTTTT
>NW_026605679.1:0-42053 GCF_945859685.1 Eupeodes corollae | reverse complement strand
GTTATGTATTTCAATAGTTTTATGTTCAAGGAACATCGAACCAAATTGTGTGCATGGCTATAACATTATTCCATCAACTCAATTCCATGAACAGAAAAGCGTTTTATTAGAGAAGTGATGATCTCCTTTTGGCACAAAACTTCAACGTATGATGAAGTTTTACATATAAATCACAAAGAGGAAAACTCTTGATCCTTATTTAATATTAAAAATTTCTCTCGAGTTGCTGATAATTTTTTTTCAAAGAATTGAATTTATCTTACGGAAATAAATTTTATAAATCTTTTGAACTTACATTTTTGTTTTGAATCCTTAGGGAATATTATGTACATTTATTGATGCGCTTCTGGGAATTACTTAAGTTTTGTGTCTCACAGAAGAAAAAACAGTTTATGTTGTAATTTTGTTTAACCCTCATTTATGATAGGATTTAATTTAAATTTTAGTTAAAATTAAATGTTTTTTAATGTAATAAAGGTTTGTACAAGGAAAACCGTCGCGTCGTACATTGATTTTTAAAATTAAAATTTAAGATTTAAACATAAACATGGTAAAGAAAGAGTTTTTAATAAATTGTGAACTATTATTTATCCTTAAGGTTATAAATGAGCAATTTCATTTAACGAAAGGTCTTTCAACTCATGTAGGTAATAATCAAGGACAAAATCCATTATTGTGAAATTCCTAGAAGTCAGCATTAAAAAGTCCTTATTTTCTGGTCAATTGAGTAACAAAACACCCTCTTTTCATTGAATTATGTGATTTTTCATATGCTTGATTCTAAGAACTGTTATCCCATAACCCAACATACAAATAAAAGTTCACTTCCAGGACAATTTAGCAATAAAAAAATCAATGCACGTTGACAAACCACCTTGTCATTTAATCTTGAATGCACTCAATTAACTCAGAAAAGGTTATATTTCATACCAAATATCAACGAGTTAAAAAATATGTTTTATAGTCAGAGCTGACAAAATTTCATCCTGTTGATTGCTCCTATAAAATTAAAAAATATACACAAAAATAAAAACACGAAAAGAGGAAGAAAAGAACACCATCCTCGTTGAGAAAAAGAGTTTGGTCATAAAGAATTTGTAAATAGCAATGCACTATGACCAGAAAAACGGTCGGTTTATTTAAGTAGAACCACAATCCGGCTCGAATGACCAAACGATTTGGGATAGTCAAACCGTTTTCACAGGGAAAACATAGCATCGCATCGCCATCGGTGCAAGCCCCCAAAGTGATTAATTTTATAACCACCCTTGCTTTATCCTTAGCCAGTTTTTCTCGTCCTTATGGTTAATGCAAGAACTTCTAGGGGTTTCACAGGATATATTTCCATTATAACGCGCGCTGCTTAACCTACCCTCAGTGTATTTATTTTTTAACAAGGATAATCATAAAAAAGGACACATAAAAAGAACATTCCTATACCCAATATCATCTCTAAACTGGAATTTCAAATAAAAATGTTGAAGCGGAGAGAAAGTAGCCTTGTTGAAATTCCTAGTCTCCTTGTTATTCCGGCTATGTTGATGGTTTTTGTATTTGGAGATGAGTATGAGAAGGACGAGAAAATATATAACAAGGAATATTCTGCAGAATGGTGGATAACATCATGATGGTTTATGTGGTTTTTGTTTTTGAAGAACTTTTTCCTTTATTTTTATTTAGTTTTTTTTTTTGTTTTTTGTTTTTAGTTTTGTGTTAAACTTTGAAAAAAGTTTATAACCATCAGCCATAGTCCTCCTCTTGATTTTACTTTCATTTTTGCTCTACTGACTGGGCGGATGGCGTTAATCTTGTTGCCTCTGGTTAGGACAGATAGACAAGGGGTCGGTCGGTCGTGTCGTTTGTGGAGCATGGAATGAGATCGGCGAAGAGGATTTTTCGATGTCAGCATAAAGTGCTCTGTTGCGTTGCGGGCTTAAAACAATATAGAAATTTCGTTTAGTTAAAACACCAAAAAAAAACAAAACAAATATTTTTTCTGCCCAGTTGTTGTGTAATTAAATTGTCCTAAAAAGGTTCAGATTTTACTTTTTATTTTTTGGTAAACTTAAGTGTCTGTATATTTTCATGGTACATACCTACGTTCACATTTTAGTTTACTTCATTTGTTTTTGCCTGAAGGGAGAAGGGGAGGATGGAACGAGGATTAGGTTATCGGGGTGATGTCAAAAGCAATAACTTTCTTTCTTAATAAGGACGATAGGGATTATGATAAAAATTAAAGGACAAAATATTTGTTCTTATTTTTTTTTAAAGAGGAATGCAGATGTTCATAATTGAGTTTTTGTAGTTTTGTTGATAATGGTAGGCTCATCAAGGAAAGAAAAATATAATAAGGCACGATTGAGCCACACGCTAATTCAACCATACAAATATTATATAGTGTGTTTGTTAGAATTTGATTTTTTTAGATTTTAGATTTTTATTTCCAAGATAAATAATATAACATTGAAATAAATAAAAGAAAGTCACACAATTTGTAAAATAAGGTAGATATAATAATTCCTAATACAAGTATATGTATAACATTATTGAGTGATTATACAAGTTTATTAGTTTAAATAATAAGGGATGCATCCTGTAGTAGAAGACTAGTAGCGGATGCATGCATATAAATTTATAAATTAAAATAATATACATATGTACAACAATTAACAATTGTGGGGTGAACCATTATGATTAAATAAATTCAAGATATGTTGTTGACATTTTTTCTTTTAATTTTTTGTACTAAAATAGAATAACCTTAAAGTATCTATGAGGACAAATATTTTATGAAACAATATATACATTTTTTTTAAGTGCATTAGCTTCTTTTAATTTTAAAAGTATTATTTTATATTAGATTTGTATATTTAGGAGATTATTAATTTCACAAAGATCAAAATCAAACAGCCAACATTTTATTTGTTTATTAAATACAAATGATGAAGGGATGCTACGAATCTCAAGAGGCAGCTTGTTAAAAATCTAGTTGCTACTGAGGAGTAAAAATTTAGAAAGCAACGACTTTTGTGAGGTGGTACTTGAGCAAGGAATCTTTCCTGACTTCGGAACCTGTAAGAAGTTAATTTCTGATTAAGAAGGTTCCCACTTCTAAAGAAAAAAATATTTAAGACTTTATAAAAATAATGGTGCTGAAGCGGAAGAATCTTTGATCTTAAAAATATTTCAAAACTATGCTCACGGCGTTTTTTGTTCCAGATAATCCTAAGAATATTTTTTCTGTATAATCTATGAAGGTTGCATATTATAGTTAAACGAACCTCCCCAACAAACAAGCCCATATTGCAACTTCGATTGAACCAAGCTATAATAAACTGTTTCAAAGAGTTTTCGCGAAGCGAATTTTCTAAGATGGTACATAATAAAAGTCAAAGGCAAAAGATACTTTTTCAATTTTGAAGTATGAACGAACCAATTCAATTTATTATCAATCAATTACAAGAGATACTTATACTCAGATACATGTTCGATTGTAAAGCATTTAGACGAGCAGTTAGAATTTTCATTGAAACTCAGGTCACTGTTGGATAAAGTGAATACATTTTTGCTAACTCCGAACTTTTTACAATCTGAGCTATGGATTTATTAAAGAACATTAGCTTAGTCTTATCACTTATAACAAGCTTATGCATACTGAACCAATGTCTAAGAACCTCTTAATCGTAATTACTATTATTTATCAAGTCTATAAATTAATTATTCGAATATGAACAACCAATATCATCAGCTAAACCTGTTACAGAACCCTTCAAGTCGAGGTAGAAGATAGAATTTATATAGATTAAGAATAAAATGGAGCCTAGAACCGAGCCTTGAAGAACGCCAAAAGCTATATCTAAAGGTCCTCTGAACGAATCTCTTATTTGTCCTCTACCCTTAAGATATGAAGAAAATCATTTGATAATGAATCCTCTTAACCCAAGTTTTTCAAGTTTAATAAGTAACAGATCATGATCCACTTCATCAAACGCCTTGGTTATATCAAAATAGATAGCTGCTGTGACTTTTCTACTGTTAAGACTGGTATAAATCTGGCTGCAAAATTGAAGAAGTGCGTCTTTCGTTGATCTGCCCGATCTGAACCCAAACTTATTGCTACTAAATAAGTTAACTTTATCCAAATACGATACAATTCTGACTTTATCACTTTTTCAAAAAGTTTAGACAAAATAGGAAGGCGAAATATTGGCCTACAATTAATAAGATTTTTAGAATTACCTTTCTTAAAAATTGATACAACCGCAGCCATTTTTAAGCTGTTTGCAAAAATTCCACTATAAACAACATCAACGACATTAAAAGCTACCTTTCAAAAAATTATTAGAAAAAACTGTTTTAGTTTGCAATTTGAGCTATATAGGGAATTAATAATTTTATATAGCTCATAAGAATCGAAAGGCTGAAATAAAAAGCCGTGTTGAGACCCATTTTCTTTATGGAAACGATGTCTTGAACAGAAACTTTCGTTTAAGGTTGTAAAGCCAGCAGTCTTAAGCGTAGCGAGGGAAACCCCTGTGAAAAAATTGTGAAAAATTCTAGACATATCTAAAGAAGAGTAAATTTATTTGTCCATATAGTGAATAATAATTGGTGAATTAAAAAAAAAAATCCTTGAAAAAATGTTATTAACTTAACTTAAAACTTAACTAATTTAAGACTAGTGAAAGTTTCTATTTTAACATTTAAAAAAGTAGCTTAGTAGCTTATTATAAAAATCAAGTCAACCTTTAGACAAAGTTTAATTGAATTTGAAAATCACCTAAATTAAATCAAAAGATTGTGTTTTTCGTGATAGTTTTCATTCATGGTATAACAATTCATATTTATATAACTATATATGTATATATACGTACATATATATAAATATATAAGGTGTGTAGCTTTAACATTCTGCCCGCCTTGAAGTACCTAAAGGATTTCTTCAATCATCTACTGGTCCTGGTGCGATGCGATGAATTGAACTTCGAATCACGCCTTTTTTCGTCCTAACATCAACAACACGAATCTTTCCGTCTGACAATCAAATTTGTAACTCTTCCCAAGAGCCAGTTTTGTGGGGGCATTGTCATCCCCAACGAGGATAACGGTGTTGACTTTGAAATATTGCGAAGAGTTATGCCATTTTACTCGCTTTTGTATGTCCATCAAATACTCCCTCGAACATCGATTCCAAAAATACTCCCTTGAACATCGATTCCAAAAATGCTGCTTTATCAAAGTCAACCGTCGCCACCTCTTTATCGCAGACATTTTGTAGTCAATTACTATGGTTTCGACTACTGAATTCAATGGACCGCCGATTAAAAAATAGCCAGGTGTAAGGACTTCTTTATCACTCGGGTCATCGGATATCATATACATTGGCGGAAATTCAATATGGCTTCTATATCTGCCACAAGTGTTGACAATTCTTCAAAAGTTAGCAAGGATTCGCCAACGGTGCAAACTAGATATTTTTTGACTGACTTGACGGCTGCCTCCCATAGCCTACCAAAGTGTGGAGTCCTTGGAGGTATATGATGAAATTGGATTCACTCTGTAGCACACCAATCACTAATTCTTTTTTCCATCTGCTGGTCAATAAAACTTTGTCGGAAATCGTCTAATTGGTAACGGGGTCCAACAAAGTTTGTCCCGTTATCGCAATATAAATTTTGGCATCAACCTCGCCTTGCCACGAAGCGCTTAAGAGCTGCAATAAACCCTTCCGTAGTTAAGTCTGAGACAACCTCCAGATGGACCGCCTTTACAACGAAACAGACAAAGACGGCTACATAGGATTTTGAAGTTCTCTGTCCTCGCGGCTTGTAGGTCGTTTGGAACGGTCCGCAAAAATCGACAAAAGTCTTCAGAAACGTTCTTGCAGGTTCCACTCTGTCAGTAGAAAGATTACCCTTAATTTGTCCCAACATTTTTGGCTTATATTTGAAACAGATCCAACAATTATTAACGACCTTCTTTGCAAGCTTGCGTACATCTAGCACCCAGAACCTCTGCCGGACTATTCCAACTAGGGCTTGTGGACCTGCATGATAATTTTTATTATGTAAAGATATTAAAAGCTTTATAAATAAAATGCACGACTGGGTCGCACGAACTTGCTCCTGTATGCTAAGAGTCTGTTTAAAAAAGTATTTATATAAGATTTAAAAATACCTGTAAAATAAGTTTGTCTTCAAAGATATAAATGCCTTTTAATTTGTCAAAAAAAACCGCACGATCTTTGTATATGAAAACCATAGTACCTACTCTCATGAGCAGAAACTTTTAGGACCAGATGCCGAGTCATTGGCGTGGCGTTAGTATCGAAAGTGGAGAAATTCAGCGGGAGCGAGAGAAAAATATTATTTCCATTCCTATAAGCAGCCAGCAGAATAAGGGAGATAATTAATTTTCGACCCAAAAAGTCTACACAATTTTCTTCATTCTAATTTGAGTCTATTCTTGTATATGTTTTCACATAAAAGAGCTTCCATATGAAGGTAGATGAATTTGTTTTTGTTTTTTTATATCAATGCACTTTATATAAAAAACGGAAAAGTAAAATAAAATGGCTTAATATTGTATCTAAAAAGGGGATGAAAGACACTTTTGCATGCTTACGTCAGCTCTTTAGGATCTTTTACCGATATTTGTTTTTATTTACATTCATAAGTCTGCTTTTACTTGGGTACGATCTTTGTATATGAAAAATAGTTTCTATTATTTATAAAGCTACGATACTATTCATATAGATTCAACTTGTTCCTTAAAAGCTTTTTTCCTTTAGATAGCTTTATTGTAATTTCATATTAGAAGAACCAGGATGGAAAATAAATAAGATAAGAAAGAGGCATGAGCAATTGAGCATGAATGTTTAAATTGTAAAGCGATCGCCTATTGGTTGTGTAGTTAGGTAGCAGGTAGGTCTAAAACGAATAAAGAATAGTTCATTGGCGAGCTTAACTTTATGCAGATAGATAGATAAGGACATTTTTGTGATGATAATGAAGGAATGTTATTGGTAGCTAAAAGGTACTATACTACATTCTTTCTTTACTATAGGTTTTCAGCGCTTAAATGAAGTTTTTACGTTCAGTTTATTTATTTTGTTAAAGTTTAAAAAAATAACAAGCATAGGTACAAACATGTACAAGAAATTGCTATTCATGTTTTGTTTACAGTCAGGCTTTTGTGCGTTTGTTATTTTAGTTATGAAGTGACACGTAAGCAGTAGTTGTAGAAGTTGTACGTAATACCTTTATAAATAGGTACAATGTGTATACGTTGAAAAAGTGATACTAATAGAAAATACATATACTCTTTCTGGCCGTTTCTTTAACTTGTACTAAGTTTATATAGGCGAAGGAAAGTAAATCATGTGTGAAACTACCTTAATAATAATAATATTTTAAAATCACATATACAAAGTTACCAAGATATTACTTCTTGATAGACACTTTAAAATAGATTGTTGATTAAATATATCATATCCGGTATAGTTGCGCTACAAGCGCGGCCATATCGTTGGTATTTACAATAATTTTAGTTATAAAAATACATAAATATATGCCAAATGCACTAATTTAGATAAACGCTAGGAATGTTATTACAATTTTGTTAAAATAATGCGCTCTTTCGGGCTTTATATAGTTAAAATATTTAAAAAAAAAACTATTTTAAGATTCAAAATTTTGCCCGAAAAATAAGTTTGTCTTCAAAAATTTAAACGCCATTTTATTAATAAAAAAACATTTGATTTTTCAAATTTTTTTTTTGAAAATCGTTAGAGCGGTTTTTTTTTGAATTAATTTTTTATATATAAAATTTTTCAATTTTGTTCTAAAAATATTTTTGGTACGCAGTTGTTTAGAGATTGTTAATATACGCTATACGTTTGAATTTCGTAAAAAAATGTTGAAACGTTTTTGAGATATCGAGTTTTGAAAAAAATGAAATTCAATATTTTTTTAAAAATCCAAATAACAAAAAATTGCACTTTTGATAATCAAATATTGTTAAAGCAGTATAAGAGCTCATTAAGATAAAAAATTATTGGAATCGGTTTATAAGTTGCTGAGAAAATTAAAAAACAAAATAACGGTTCTATGAGCGGTACCTTTCCTGAGAAATACAAAAATTTGTTTTTCTTATTAAAAGCAGTCAAATTAAAAAATAAAATTTTAGAGAAAATTTAAAGAAAATCTATCGGTTTGTTTTTGAGAAAATTCAAATTTTCGTTTTTTGACCAAAAAAATTGTATGGTGGCCACTGTTAGTTTCGATCTTAAAAAAAAATGAAAAAAACGCCTAACGCGAATCTGCTCAAAACCTTAACTTCCAAGTTTGGACTCAATCGAAGCAATGGTTTAGGCTGTAGGAGCGTGGACAGACAGACAAAACCGACCGGACGGAATCGCGGGACCCACTTTTTTCGACTTCTCTACCATCGTAATATCAAGTTTGATTAAAATCTCGAGTTCGAAATTTTGCACGAATGCAAAACTTGCCATATAGTTCCTATATGTCGCAAGTAAAAAAGGTATAAGATATGTTCGCATTCTACAAACGCCAACCCACTCGAAGGAGTTTAAATGAGTCACCGTCAAGGAAAGGATTAAGATTTTTAACGGGACTCGTAGGTCTAATCATATTTTCTTTCTTTAGCTTATGAATTTAATCATGGAAGTTCTTTTGTTGAATATTCCAAATAATGCTTAATAACTCATTATCCATCTCATTGGATCTGATAGGATAGTTATAACGAAGTGCATGTGGTTTGAAAGATTCATCGTTTTTCATCTTCTTGCGAACTATGATGATCCAGCGTAGTATCAGGGCGTATCACCCCGAGATACATTATCCGCAGGGTTTTGTTTTTTATTAACATATACTGCCAAGTAGCCTGCGGTAAACTTGTTTGTATCTTTGATACTCTATTCGCTATAAAAACCTCCCAACTTCAAGGATGCGCTGAAAGCTAACATAAAACTATTTCAGAATCAGTGCATAGATAAGATCTTCAACGAAGTGCGAGAAATTTGGAAGAATCTTTAAAGTAATCGACGCAAGCATTTCTGCTGCACATAACTCCAACCAAAGAACATTCTCAGATTAATTTGCACGATTTTCAGATTTTTTTAAGTGATAGGGATTTGGAAAAAAATAGTTATCATAAAAATTCAATTATATTGACGTAGATTTTCTTTTTCAAATACATTATTTAGCAAAATTTAATTTCAATACCTAAATAATTCTTTGAAACGAATAAATAACAGTGGGACACTTGGGCGTATACTTAATTTTTTTCTTTGTTTTTATTATGGGAGTGGCTTCAAAGGCTCCGTACGAGTTTCAAAATATTAAAACTTATTTTTTAAGGAATTTTAAGAGTATTTATAATGCGAACTTGTATAAAAGTCTTTTGTTAGATAAAAATTATTATATTCTGTTTTTGATTGTTTTTTAATAAAGTGGTTATGTACGAGTATATACGCACATTCGAGGCTGAATGTTGCGGTTATTTCACTTATTCTATCTTTAACGTCTTAAACCGGTACAAGAGTATTAGTAACGACCTTATTTTTCACGTGGCTCCAAAGAAAAAAGTCTAAAAGTTTTAAATCTCAAGATTTTGTTGACTAATTAATGACTAAGATATAACACGTTCAGAAAACTTTTCTTGCTAAATTGTGAATTTTTTTATTTTTAGTATAATGATTCTAAACAATTTTAGTGAAAATTATAGTTGCATTTTTAAAATGACAGCTTCTAAATCATATAAAACATTTTGAATGTAAAATCTCATTGGTAATCCCTGTACTAAGAAAATATATGTAAAAGTGGTTTGAATGAAATAAATTTGATATTAGAAAACTAAGTTTGAATATACCAATAATAAAATTAATAATAGATTTTATTAAACCCATTTTCTAAGCACAGAAACCTTTTACTTCTATCGTTTTCACTTCATATCCTAATTAAGGCTGAGACTTATTTCTATTTACGTATATTAGCAGTCTTCAAAAAATCTCCAACATATCAGACTTATGTATGAGACCGATTTACTGAAGAGGAGAATTTTAAATTATATTGCCTTTTCTGGCAGATATCTTATTTCCCGAATTTTCAACTGCAGGACTGTAGGTTTATTCAAACAATTGTTCACAATCCAGAGAAGTAGTAGGCCTGATAGGTTTCTCAATTCATTTTGCAATACGAATTTGTAGATTTTCATAAATGTTAGAGTTTAAAATCTAAGTTTTTAGTTTTAAACCAACAAAAGTTAAGAGAATAAGGAAGAACGAGGAATTGAATAGTATCTAAAAATAAAACGAAATTCACATTACTACGAATTAGCAACAGGGTGGTTTACTTACGATAAAACGTAGTTTTATCTTCCTATATTTTTCATATAAATTACCCAGTCATATAAATATGTATGAATGTATGGTATGAATTTATTTCAAAATAAACCATAAAAAAGAATACAAACGCAGTGAGTGTATTATTCTATCTACAATATCCTTCTTCACGTATTATGGAGTTCCTTTTTGCATTTGCATCAGAATGTTACATCCTTTTTTTTATATTTTTTTTAAATTTTAGTTTTGAAATTTAAATAAAATTCTCATACATATCTTTTGGGCCTACTAGATATATGCACATATTTACATCCATTTGAACTTCCTCTCTTCTAAAATACAATAATAGAGGACAAAATCAGCAGAGAACAAAAAATATTAAAATAAAAAGTCCTTTTGTTAAATAGAAGAATCCAATAAAAAAATGTACACACATACATACGAGTAGACTTCTATACTCTAAATGTAAGGAAACATAAAAACGGAAATAAGTCACATATAACACACATGGTATAGAGGCATAGGAAAATATTTTAAAGCAGTTTAGAACAACAAAAAGAAAAACACAAGAGAACAAGACAAAAACAAAACTGAAATATTTATAAAAATGTTCCTACTATTTTTTAGCTTTTTATTAACAAAAAAAATTGAGGATAAAGTACACAAAAGAGGGTAAGAGTACAGAGTTAGGATATATAGAATCTATAAGTCTTGTATATATCATCATGATATTTTGAAACATGTATAACTCGTAATATATTACAACCCAAAGCTTAGTTCATAGGGTTTATTTTCAAAGGATATTAATGTACGTGAACTCAATATATGTTATGTGAGTATATATGTATATGTAAAAAACAACGACTGAGACCATCTGCGGGAGGCTAAATGGATGTTCCATAACTCTTTAAAGGCGTTGCGTTCTTTGATATGAAACAAAAATGGTGTAAAGGCAAAGAAAATGTATTACAATAAGTTACAACTCACAATACAGGATACAAAATCTATCGATTTCAAATTCAGTAAACAACAAAAGAAAAAAAAATGAAAGAAAAAAAGTTTTCGAACATAGAATGTTTTCCACATCAGGATTACAGATACAATTCTGTACACCGATGTCTTAAAAGGATAAACACTTGTATTTGTACCATTCCACATTTTCAAAAGAAACTTCCTAAAAAACAAAACTACCTACAAACATAAATCTGTGGAGGGATCAAGACAAGGTCGTAAACACGACGACTTTTGAGTCTCATGTGTATTTTTTTTGTGTTCAATTTTGAATTCCTATTTCCCTTCTTGGTGACATATTTTTTCCAACTCTTTTTATTTTTATATAATTCAGATAAACTATTATTTTAATGTTTTGATTTTAAAGAGCCTCCACCAGAATTCATAATTAATTGCACTGATTTTTTGAGTAAGTGTTTTGAGATTGGCGGTTTGATTACACTTGTTAATGCGGACAACAAAATAATTCCGGATAAACAGTTCGGGTTCAAGGCGAGTCGTGACACAATTCATGCTGCGTCTAAACTTGTTTCTGATATCCAATGGAATAAATCAAAACAACAACGCACAGGTGCAGTTCTGGTTGATTTGGAAAAGGCCTTTGACACCGTATGGTTAGAGGGTCTTTACCTAAAACTGAGCAGGCTTGGCATAAGCAAGCCATTGTTGTATATACTTTATGATATGCTTAACGGTAGAAAGTTTGTTGTCAAAAGTGCCAAAGTAACTTCTGCCACAACATTCTCAATTGAAAATGGTCTTCAACAGTTAACGGTGAATTCGCCGATTCACTTCAGCATTTACACCAGCGATCTGATAGGTAGTCTTACAAAGGCAATTGCGTACGCCGATAATCTAATTGCGTACAGAACGGCCCGAAAGGTTGAGGTTATTAGAATTCTCTTGCAGCGTGATTTCGACAAGATTCAGCGATATTGCGACGACTGGAAACTGAAAATAAATGTCCAGAAGTCAGAGACAATTCTGTTCCGGACTCCGTTGGCTGGGGCCACGAGGGATACGTGTAAGAATTGGCGCAAGATGGTCATCGTTGATCTTCACGGGCAGCCATTGGCGAGCAAAAGTGTAGTGAAGTACCTCGGTATCTGGTTAGATCAGTATTTATATTTCGACAGACATATAAATGCTGCTCTGACCAGGGCCAGAGGAGCCTTCGCTCTGACAAAACAGCTGTTTTTTTAGCAGTCGGCTTGACCGCAGAGTGAAGGTAATTTGCTACATGACCCTCATACGGCCAATAATCGTTTATGGTTGTCCTGTGTGGTTCAACGTTGCCCCTTCTCAGATGGGGAAGTTTTGGGTGTTCGAGCGACAGGTTTTACGACGCTGTACCGGCTTGTACCGAACAGCCGAATCTTCTTATGTGCATTACTATTCCAACGAGGTCCTATACAACGGGGATCGATTCAACAGAATTGACAATTTCGTGATAAAACTCGTTTGAGGTCACATTGTAGAGCTATGACTTTGACCAACAATTTAATTTTCGGGGCGTTCTATCCGAACGACGAGTATTTAGAGAGTGCACGCTTGAGCGGCTTCATTCCACCAGAGGAGAACTAGTTTTGGTGGCTTCAATCGGCACTTGATATTGGGTAGTCGGGATGGGGTTTTAAGCCTTGGCAGGCTTACATACTTGTTTTATAGTTTAAGGGTTTAGTTTTAAGTAGAATAGGCATGGTGACAAAAAAAAAATAATACAAAAAAAAAAATAAAAAATACAAAAAACAACGAAAACATGGAATATAAAAAAATAAAATTAAAAAAACATAAAAAAAGACAATAAAATATAAAACAAAAAACGTTAGATTTGCTGCTGTGGTTGTTCTAGTTTTGAGTAGTTTATAGGTAGAATAGGTAGTTTAAGTTAGTTTTAAGTTTTATATTAGGGACCTTATTTTAAGTAGTTTTTAAGTAAAAATAAAAAGGATATTAATATTAGTTTTTTTTAAACAAAAAATTAATAAAAATGAATTGAAGTTAAAATAGATCTTAGTGCCGAAATTCAATAGTAGTTAGTGTTATAGTTTAACTTAGAGTGTCCGTATGGGACCATTAAGTTAGTTGTAAGTTATAGATAATTAGACTAGTTTTATGAATTTTTGTCTAGCTTTAAGATAGGTTTTAGATTGAATTAATAAAAATGAATTAAAAAAAACACTTTTTAAAGAAATTACTTTTTTTTTATAGCATAAACAAAGCAATTTTTTTTAAACGATTAAGATGTCTTCAGTTCGATTCTTGCCTTTAAAATTTGTTTATCACATTATGTTTTTAAAATATGTCCGTTTAAACATTCTTAAGACAACCAAAAACGGAGTTTTTAAGGCTTAGTTAAAACTCAACATTTCTCGTTATCTATTTTGCGGTTTCAAAAGTAAACGTAAATAACACACATACACAATATTTTTTTTTATGATATTTCTTTTTATTATAAAGTTTGAATGTTGACATTATCATAATTTAAATGACCACCACGGGAATTGTTGCTAACATCGATTCTTTGAAGGTAATTTTAGACCACTTTTTGACACATATTGGCCGGTATTCAGCCATAACTTGGCAAATGTTGGTTTTTAAGTGCTCAAAAGTTAAAGGTTTATGTGCATTAACATGATCTTTCTCGTAGCCATCCCAAACAAAATTCAAGCAGCCAGTTGATATCGCAACGACAAAAAATTACGCTTTAAGGAAATTTCACTTGCAATTAAGCCATAATTGCTCGAGTTGTGTGGCATGTGGCACCTTTTTGTTGAAACCACATATTCTCTATGTCCTATTCTTCAATAGCAGGCAAAAGAAGCCGGTAACCATAACGATTTGAATTCGTTCCACCGTCGTTTTCGAAGAAGTAAGATCAAATCACACCTCCCTACTAAACAGTGACTTTTTGAGGATTGCCTCTCTTCAATTACTTGAGAATCCAAATACGACAATTTTGTTTATTAACACACTCACCGAGTGAGAACGGGCTTTGTCGCCGATGAAAATTAAGTTAAACAATCACCTCCACCGTCTGTTGGTCAAGCACCCATTCGACGTATGTACAACGTTGTAGCTTCAGTTGTTGTGTTAGCTGGACTTTATATGCATGTAGGTGTAAATCCAACTGCAATATACGCCATAATGTGCCGCAAGACAGTCTTAATTCTTGAGAACGAAGAGGAATCGACACATTCGGGTCTTCGGTAACACTTTCCATTACAGCAGCGATATTTTCAGTGATAGGAGCGAAAACAAGACTTTCAATATCTGTAATCAATCCAATCTTTTAAAATATTTTTATAATATTGCCAATTGATTGCGTAGTTGGACGATTATGTAAACCATAGATCCATATTAAAGCTCTGCCACAGAGCTAATTTCACATCCAAAATTTGATTTAAGCTTCGGCTCAGGTTTTAAAATAGCCGTTTTAAATAATTGTTTCCAATTCGTTTTGTCTTTTTCTGCTGAAAACCACCCTAGCGCAAATAGTTAAGCGTTTCTTTAAGATTTGAGAAATGTGAAATCTAACAACTGAATATCAAAGAAAGGGATTCTAGATTTGTAAATCGACACGAATATAATCGAAAAAAGCTACTTCATGACATTAGATAGCTTCAAAAATGCTTGTATATTATCTCAGTAAAATAAAGGTTTCACTCCCAAATGAGAAATAGTAAGCTGTAAATTTATCTGTACCTTTGTTTTGATGTTCTAAACACGGAGTGAAAAGCTTTGTGTCCATTTGGACTGCCAAAAAACCAAGAGAAACGCATTTTTGTGATTATCTCCGTTTTTGTAGGTCCAATAGTGTTAACAATTTTACAAAAATTGCCAAGCATGACATTTTTTTAAATTTTTGCCTCAAACATTTTTTATACTCATCCATTTTGGAGTTAAAGGGCAGAAAAACGGGCCACACCGCAATTTTTTAAAAATCAAACAAAAAGGGACAAAAATTAAATTTTTACAAAGAAAGCACTTTTTTTTAAATTATACAAGCTGAACTAGAAAAACCAGTATCTTTAAACACAAAAACATCATGGTAAAGATTAAGAAATCAAGTAAGAGGAATGGGTTCTTCAAAATGGATTTTTTAAGCCAATTTCAAAAATTTTTGCACATAACGTTTTTTAAGCGTTGCACTCTTTTTGCCTCCTATCATTCCGAGGTTACCTCCTTTCTTCGCCTAGTTTAACTGTGTTTTAACTTCCCATAGGAAGTTATTGTAATAGTTCCGATTTGTCAAATTGAAAATTTCGACATTTCTTGACGTTTCAAGGTCCCTAGAGTCGAAATAAAAGATCTTTAGAAAGATGTCTGAGCGTGCGTGTGTACGTACGTTCGTACGTCCGTGACGTTTTTTCGTGGTCCATAGCTCAAAAATCAGAAGAGATATCGATTTCAAATAAATTTTTTTATACAGATGATAAGGCAGAAAGATGCAGAAAGTGCTCTAAAGAAAATTGCTTGGGTGGTTTTTTTACCATAGCAGTTTCAAAAAAGGTGAAAATTTTGGTTAACCCTAAATTTCTTACGAACAAAATAAGATTTCATCTCCAAAACAATCTTGTGCAACGAAGAATAATGTTTTTGACATCTGATGTATGAATATCGATTTAAATATCATTTCAAAAACTTGAAATTTAGGCTTCAAAGTTATTTTAGCTTATAAGAAATATTGTTATCAATATTCTGAAAAATGTTAAGAAAAATTGAATTGACAGTTTTTTTTATAAAAAATAAAAACCTAAAAAAAAATGTATAAAAGTTGGTAAAAATTGATTTTCGACTGAAATATCTTTTGAAAACTTTGAGATATTGGCTTTAATTTACTTTTATCTTTCAAAAAATATTGTTGTCAATATTCAGTTAAAGTTTGAAAAAAATCGAACAGACATTTTTTTTTATAAAAAAATAAAAACCTAAAAAAAATTAAGAAAAGTTGGTAAAAAATGATTTTCGACCCAAATATCTCTTAAAAACTTTGTGATAATAACTTGTAATTAATTTTTTCTTATAAGAAATATTGTTTTCAATATTAGGACAAATTTTGAGAAAAATCGAATTGACAGTTAAAAACCTAAAACAAAAATGTATAAAAGTTAGTAAAAATGGATTTTCGACTCAAATATCTCCTCAAAAATTTTAAATATTGGCTTCAAACTAATTTTATCTTATAAGAAATATTGTTTTTAACATTTGGTAAAATTTTTAAAAAATTCGAATTGACAGATTTTTTACAAAATATAAAACTCTAAAAAAAAATTTACTATAGACTCAAATAGCTTTTCAAAAATTAAAAATATTGGCTTCAAACTTATTTTATTTCACAGAAAATATTATTTTCGATATTCAGTAATTTTCATATAACAATCCAACTGTCCGTTTTTTCATAAAAAATAAAATCTACAAAAAATAGAACACAAATTTGGTAAAAATTGATACGAGTACAAATAGACAAACTTTTAAGCAAGACAAATCGACAGACGGGATGGGAAGTTATCAGTGTGGGTCGCATCCCAGCCTCTTTTTGTATATGTAGTTGCCTCTCTTTGATTAGTTAAGGATTCTCAGAACCTCAAATACGATAATTTTGTTTATTAATATAACCACCGATTGAGAAATGAAATTTTGTTTGAAAAATCGTCGTTCACCGTCTGGTGTTCAAGTACCCATTTGACGTATCTATGACGTTGTGAATTGTCAGTTGGCTTCAGTTGTTGTTTGAGCTGGATTTTATATGTAAGACAGTCCTTATGCCTGAGAACCACGAGGAATCGATACATTCGGGTCAGCAGCAATTTTGTTATTGGTACGAGTGAAATGTTGATGTACAGACCTTACAATATCTGTAACCAGTAAAGTTTCTTCAAATTGCTTCAAAGTTTTGATACTTGCTTTCGTTGTTATGTTATCGTAGTTATAAAGTATGTGGCTGTGGAGTCGCTATTTTTGTAGTAAGTCTATATTTAAGCAATCCATTTTCTTAAATATCAGACTTTCATGTGAAAAAAAAATGGTTTTACAACTTAGTTTGATAGTGATGTCGAATTTCAGCCCTATACTTTTAAAACCGCAAAATAGATTTCAAAGTACAAATCTTTGTCTTCTAGATACATTTTAAATTATTTTTGTACAATACTTAGTGACTCTTATGAAGTTGAGAGCAAATCTTACATTTAATACTTGGACAGTTTTCAAAAAATTAATAATAGTTAATTTTTAGTGCTGTTTTTTAATCCGAACTTTGATTTTAACCCTCGGCTCAAGTTTTGAAAATATCCAGACCGTTTTGCCTTTTTTGTATTGAAAATCGTTGAGATATGTGGAATCTAATTACTGGATATCGAAGAAAGGCATAGTGGATTTGGAAATCCACGAAAATATAATCGAAAAAAGGGCTGGGATGCGACTCACACTGATTACTTCTTTCGAAAATCAATTTTTACCAACTTTTGTTGATTTTTTTCAAAATGTTACCAGATGTTAAAAACGTTATACTTCATTGCACAAAATTGTTTGGGAGATAAAATCAATTTTTTTTATTAAAATTTTTGAGGTGACTATTATTTTTGTTTGGTTTTTTTGTTTAAAAAAAAAAAAACATTTGCTGGAATATTTTCAAAAATATATTTTGTGGTATCACGTCATAGTATTAATGTACAATTTATTTCAACTCGCTAGCGTTATTGGTAAGTAAGATATTTGGGTAAAATCAAAAAGCCTTTTTAATAGTCCAGTAATGAGAGAGTAAGAAGTCTCGTGTCCGTGTGGACCAAAAAAAGTCGAGAGGGCCGCTTTTTCATGATTGTGTCCGTTTTTTGGCAAGCATGACGTTTTCTCGAATGTTTGTTTTAATCATTTTGTCATACCCTCAACTATTTCAAAGTTAGAGGGTCGAACGTGAATAAATAGTGACAAAATTAAAGGAAGTTCGAAAAAACTACTTTTTATTACATGTTTAAGTTAAACTAGTAATCTAATCATAACAGTGTCTTTAAATATGAAAATACTGGCGGTTTAAAAATGGATTTTCGAAGTCAACTTCCAAAAATGCAACCACCAGCTCCAGATGGTGTTTTGTACTTGGTTGCAATGGACATTAGAAATTCAAGAAATAAATTCGGAGCAGTCCGCTCCATTCTAAATCATTTCCGAACCATTGTTGATTTTGAAATTAGAAATGGTAAAAAATTAGGCTTGAAGCTTAAACATTTAAAAAACCGCTTTTTCATAAACATTAAAAACTTAAACTCTAAAAACTTAAAAACACTAAATTAAAAAAAATCGTTGCATTCTTTTTCCCTTCTATCACTGAAACGATTGAGCGTATACAAAACCGAGAAATTCACGAAAAAGCGTTTTTTTTTAAATTTTGGCGGTCCATAGCTTACGTGGACACGATATTAGAATTTTCACACAATGTTTAGAAATGTTAACTGTACTAATTTGTTTTTTAATTTAATTAAAGCTATCCCCGCCTGTGCCATTTAAATTTTGTTTTACGGGTACTGCCTCTTGCGAGGTATAGACAAATTCTAAAAGAGTAATTCTTGTCATGAAAAGTTCTTTCTCAAGTTAGCCATTCGGATTCCCTGACAACATTATTCAAAATTAAGACTATCAAAACCGATTGAAAAAGTGCAACTTGATTGCCATAAACAAAACAATGTCCTTATTGGCCTTAGGGTGTGTCCACAGTTAAATTTTAAAGTTCTAAGCTCTTTATGTAATTAAACTTTCAATTCAAAGTGTTACTTTAAAAAAAAATTGTTTGAATAAAATTTTACCTCTTTATCCCTTTTTTCATAGTTCAGTTTGTGTATGAACCAAAGACCACCATAATATTTATCAGTGAATCTACAACTAAGTCCTGTTGACAAAAAAATGAACCCATCCAATAACCTTAACATTAATAATCACATCTTAACATTAACACCTCTTAACAAACACTTTATTTTGTGACTTAATTAAAATTAATCCTTTGCTCATCAGTTCCTTTTTTCTTCTCTTTCGACACCATCCTCAAAGTAAGCACACGTCAAATTAAAAAAAAGGAGAGAGACACAAATCTTAATGTCTGCCCATTTACACCATGAATATTATGTATGTTAGACTGCAAAAGCAACAAAAATAAAAAAGCAAACATACGCCACCATACACCAAACGGGGTCAAATTAATTATACAAACCCCCATCACTTCATGTGTTTATACATAAATATGAAAATAAAGAAAAGGACTCTTGTAAATAATTTACAAACTTTCAACAACAACTTAGCACTTTTAGCACTCATAATTGAATTTTCACAGTGTGTGTGATTTTTGTTTGTTGTAAACACAAATGAACATATGTACCTATATGTATGTGCGAAATATAAATGACATCGTTTAATTTTTGCGTAGATACAATTTGTCCTAATTGTAATTTGTCACACTTAAAGACTGATAATAAATTGGTTAGATAATCAGTGTAAGTGCACGATTTTACAAAATACTTATCTTATCACCCCTTTTTTGAATCACTCACTATACGAGTAAACAAAATTAAAATAAAACTAAAACAATTGTTTCAACCCAAACCAAAACCATTCCAACGTCTTTAATAACAGAGTTTTATTAGTTTGAAACATGCATTTAAAAATGACCCAGCTACACCCTCTAAACGCGTTGGTACCGTATAATGAGTTTTAAATGATATTAAACGCGAAAGCAAATACCAAGTGAATGTGAAATTCACCAAAGAAAAACTTTTGAGATATTTTTTTCAAAGTTCAACAAATTGCTTAAAAACTACATACGTTTTGGTAGTTGTGAATAAAAAACTGTGTTTTAGTAATGTTCATCGTGTAACGCCAACAAACAATTTAGAAATTAAATGGGTTTTCCAATAAGGGTGGGTTGATTTTGACAGCTCATGGAGACAATTTTTTATTTTACTTTCTGTCAAAATACCTAATTTTAATGGCTGCGTTCAATCTCAGAAAGATAGGGTATCCGGATACCTTTTTGTTAGTATTTTGCGTGTAAAATAACACCTGAGATGTCAAAAAAGGAATCCAAAGGTATCCAAGAATTTCTGGGGTATGTAGGTATCTTACAGAATAGGTGATTCAACACATGGTTGAATTTCAAGAAACTTGAAAATTGATCTCAGCTTTTTGTATTTGTTGATAAACAAAAAGATACAAAATGCTAGTTGAAGTTGTATTTGAGGGTGTTCTGTACATAATAGACGACGAAGTTTAGAAGGTAATTATGATCTATTTTTTAAACTTCAAAATTGACTTATTGTTGTAATGTTGAACATTTGGACATTCAATATACTCTCCAAGTAAGAAACATACCACTTGGAGAATTTCGCTGAATGCAAAATGAGCAGAACACTTAGCTAAATTGAACCTGTCTCCAGCCGATAAGAAACTTTCTTTCTTACTCAAAATCCAAACAAAAAACAACAGTGTTTTCTCCAAGTTTAAAGTTCTTTTATTTTGCTGCATTTTGTGCAAGAGATCCTAATAATTTGAAATCGTTAATAAGCAATTCATTATAGATATCAAGTTCACATTTTATTGTCTATTCTAGTTGATGGTGCCCCTTGAATGGTTTTAAAGAAGCGTTGGATAACCAAACGGATATATGGTCCCGCCATTGAGCTAAAACTTTATCTTCTGTGAACAAACTAACTCAAAATCTTACCGCAAAGCAACTTCTGCTCATTCAGAAATGAGATCGAAATTTTTCTAAACTGTATCTAGAATAGTCACTTCATAATAGTCCTCGTTTCTGTTAAGATAGTTTTCTATTCATCGTAAATCGTTTAAAACCGGAGATTTCGCAAGTAAATTATTAATGTTATAGAATTCCAATTGAGTTAATAGGAAATTTAACATAGATTACAGATTAAGGTTATCTCTTATTTATTAAATTGTTGCGCACCTATCAATTCATCGTCGATATAAAAAATCCACCTATCCAAAATACCCTATCTAACACGGGATAGAACGCAGCCAATAAGTCAATAAAGAGCAATCATCATGTTATAGCAGTTTGAAGTCGACTATTTAACGTTTGTGGCTAAATTCAAGTCCAAGGGTTCAATCAGCAAATACCCTTACGTCAACAAAACTCAAGATCTGTTGAAAACATCGCCACTGAACTCACAAAAATTTGGCTTGTTGGAGACCACAACATGGCGAGTTTTGCGTCGTGATTTGGGCCTGCCCCCAGCCAAAATCCAACTGACCCAAGCGCTGAAACCAAACGACCTTACGCAGCGTCGATGAGGCTCGTTTACGTGAATAAACCATATTCCTGAATTTGGGACTGTACCAAT
This sequence comes from Eupeodes corollae, assembly GCF_945859685.1. Taxonomy (NCBI): domain Eukaryota; kingdom Metazoa; phylum Arthropoda; class Insecta; order Diptera; family Syrphidae; genus Eupeodes; species Eupeodes corollae. The sequence continues at coordinate 20,333 of NW_026605679.1, read as the reverse complement.
CCACGCTAAATTCACGAATTGCCAATGCATCCAAATGAAATTACTGTTTGGTGCGGATTTTGGGTCGTACTTCTTCGAAACTGAAGCCGGCCAGGCCATTACCGTTAACGGCGATCGCTATCAGTCCATGATGAACTTATTTTGGCCTGAATTAGATGATATAAAAACCGAGCACATATGGTTTCAACAGAATGGTGCTACGTGCTACATAGCTCAAAATGTAATCGATATTCTGCACGAGCTTTTTCATGGCATGGTTATCCATTGCCGAGGATTTATGAAGTCGCAGGTCTATGGGATGAAGCCACGAACCACCGCGTTCCTCAATCGATTCCGTCGATTAGTGATCGGTGTTTAGTGATGATGCTCATTACTGCAAAGATATTTCTAAACTCTTACACGAATCATCCCTTATTTCATTAGAAATGATTGACGCTGCGGTTAACGCGCTGTTGTTGACATTATAGGACCTTATTTCTTTCGAAACTAAGAAGTAGCTGCCATTGCGCTGAATACTGAACGATTTTCTGATTCCAAAAATTAACTCTCCACTCGAGTGACTTCTCGATTACTAGCTTTGTTGAGTCCTTGAGTTCTGCAAATAAATCAGCAGCTTATGAAGAATTGGAAGACAATATTCAAGAAACCAAGAAACTACAAATCAATTAAAAATCACCATATTTAAAAAATGTGTACTCCGAGAATCTTAAACTTTAAAGTGTGTTCAAAATTATTTACTGTTTCGAAGGTTTTATTTAGCAAATAATAATGAAGAAAATTTAATATTTTAATTAAACACTTTTTTTTTGTTTTGTCGTGAAACAACGTTAAATTGGAAATACCATAAAAAAAGGTTGAAAAAAATCGTTTTAAAGTTAAATACGGAAGATTAAATTATGTAGCAGTAAGTCAACACTATTTTGATTCGAATCCTTTAGTACAACTTATTGTTTTACGGAAACTGTCAGTCAGTCACATTAAACTCATCGGATATTCGAAATTCTTAGTTTAATTCTACGTATTTTAATGATCTGAATAGTTTCAATTATTTAAACAATATGTTGACACCAAATAATGTTATAGATCCCTTCATTCCTAGCAAATACAGCTATGTTTGACTTTTATTAACACATAAGAGGTTATTGTAATGGGTCCGATTTTTCAAATTGAAAATTTTGATATTGACGTTTCAAGTTGCCTGGAGTCAAAGAGATATATAAAAAATAAAAACCTAAAAAACACATTTCTAAAAATTGGTAAAAATTGATTTTCGACTCAAATAAATTGCCAAAATTTTGAGATTATGGCTTCAAGCTAATTTTGTCTATTGTTTTCAAAATTCGGTTGAATTTTGAGAAGAATCGAATTAACAGTTTTTTAACAAATAATAAAAACTTACTAAAAGTTCGTAAAAATTGATTTTCGACTCAAATACCTTTTCAATCATTTGAATTTTCATAAAAAATATTGTTCTTAACAATTTTTCTTACAAAAAAAAATAACAAAGTTGTTAAATATGAATTTTCGACTTAAACATCTTTTCAAAATTTTGAGATTATGGCCTTAAAGCAATTTTATCTTTTAAAAAATATTGTTTTCAATATTCAGTAACATTTTGAGAAAAATCGAATTGACAGTTTTTCTACAAGAAATAAAAACCTTGACAAAATAATAAAAGTTGGTAAAAATTCATTTTCGATAGACGGGATGGGAAGTTATCAGCGTGGGTCGTATCCAGCTCCTTTAAACGATTTAAAACTACTGTTCTAAATTGTGCCGATATTAAAACTATCCTCTAGATCTAATTACAATTTTTTCACTGATCCAAATTTTTCCGGATTATCAGAACAGTTTAAAGACTCAAGTATTACTTAAACCGCTGAAAAAACAAATCATTAAACGTTAAAATACTAATTCGCAGCTTTTCTATAACTTCTGGTGAAATTCATTCATAGGAAATAGACGGTTTATTGAATTTTCCTTCGCGGTTAAATATCATTGATTTTTCCATATAAAAGAAGAGGGGTTCGTCATCACGTAGTTCTAGCGTGTTTCTAGGTCAATTTTCTGCGTAGAAAAGAAAAAAAAAAACAAATAAATAAACGCTACCTGTCCGACACCGACACCAATCCGACTGTGGCTGGACAGCCCTACAGCCCGAGTACGAGTCCAAGTCCGATATGAAGGACACAAACTCTGGTGAATTGATTTACCGGATAGACGGATACTTTTCTTTTATTCCACTCACAGAAACAACAGAGCATTACTCAGATAAGGTATAGCTTATAGCACAAATGACACAACCGCACCCATATTTCGATTTTTCCATTAGGTGAGCCACACATTTTTTTTTTCTTTTTTTGATGACGATGATTTTTGTTGAGAGCCTCTGTTTTGTAGGATCCTGATGATTTTGTCCTATAGAGACCAATGTATAGGAACAATGGTCAAACAAAAGGACTTTCCGCTCTCTGCTGCTGTATAACAATACTTAAGTGAGCTTCTCTGCACACGAACGACACAAAATGAAACCGACTAAGTGGGGGCGGCTTGACCAAAAGCAGTCTTTGTTATTGTTCTCGTAGTATAGTTCACCTGTGCGATGTCCTCCTAATGATACAGCGCTTATTGCTATAAGGATATATGGTTTGCTTTTATATTATTTTATTCTTCTAGGATTCCGTCCATTTATTTGTTATAAGGTTATTTTCTAAACCCAATGCGATGTGGACAAAACGATAAGACAAGCTTTTCATTTAAGAGGCGAATCCGGTTGTGATGTGGGGGTTGGGTGGGGTGGCGTGGTATGGGATGTTTTAGGGTGAATTGGATGAAATTAACTTTGTTGTTGTTGTATTATTTTATCGCACGGCAAGCAACGTGTTATTTGCTATAGAATGAATTGTTCAGGATTCGTAGTAATTGTTTGTTGTTGTTTTTTTTTTGTTGGGTTTTTGTTTGCGTTCGTTTTCGGTGTAGAGGTAAGAGTACAAAAAAAGGATGGTTTTTGTATTGTTTTGAAAGTTCTCAATATAACAAATGGAGAGGTTTAAATATAATTCCTTAATATTGTAAAATTGTTAGGTGGCCCTGTGTATACTTTCTTATTTAGATATTAAGGGGTTTAACCGCAAAAGTGAACATTATGTTATTGGGCAAAGTGGTCAGCTTATCCGTGTTTATTTTAACCCACAGAAAAAGGTGACTTAAATTAATTGAGATTTAAAGATATGTATCTTTGAACATGAGCATTTTTTTGTTGTAAGACTTAGTTTTGGTGCTTCCTTAATAAATAGTTCAAACAAGTTAATAATAACAAATGTCAAAGATGTCTGTTTCTATAATTATGGCTTCAAATTTGAAAAATATTGCGTTTGCTTTATTTTAACAATATTTTCGTGAAATGAACTTACTTAGGTGCAGGTCTAAGAGGAAGTTCTTACGGCTCTAAAATGTTTCACGGAAAGGTTATTTCGTAAGTTCATTCTTTTTTTTAACTCTCCTATAAGAGTGTAGTAACGTACAAGTAATTTTCTTAACATAAGATTTGATGATTTAAAATATGGTAGTGTAAGTTTGGAACTGATTTCTTTTTTCGATCCCTTTGTTCTAAAGAGTTATAAAAACGGTGGACGGCTGAATAAATTTAAATATTTGAATTGAAAAATTGTATAAGACTTAAATAGTTGTAGAATTTCTTTTAATGCAGCGACTCGGTCTTTATTCATTTTCAATTTTTGTCCTTAAATTCAAACATTATTAACACAGATTTCAAATAACATGTATAAGGTTTTTCAATTAGGAATTTCGTTTTGATACTGAAAAATGATATCAGCCAAATGGCTTCGGTTGTTGTAGCACCATTTCCTTTTCATGAAAGTGCACATTCCTATCTCTCACGCACCGCATAGGATTAAGATTATGCCTTCGAGAAAGAACACAGTCAGAAACTTTCTCTTACAAAATTACTAAATGTGAATGTTTCTATGTTTTTTTTTGATAATTTGGTGAAATGGTGTAGTTTTTATTTGTCGAATGCCAAAAGATGACAGCTTTTCTGGGCAACAGCTCTCCAAATAACTAAAAACAAGAATATTTACCAACAAAAAATGGTATAAGCTACAGACGAATTTTATACAACAAAAAATATGATGTGGACACATATTTATAAAGAAATTCAATGGATGATATTTCTTACAAAAATTGATAATAATAAATTTCCGACTAAACGTATAGAGAAAAAACAAACATATTGACTTAAAGCTTATTCCATATTCTAAAAAATAGGCAAATTGCGACCCACATTGATAACTTCCCATTCCGTCTATCGATTTGCCTTGTTTCAAAGGTTTGTAGGTTTTTGAGTTTTGTTCAAAAAGTTATTAGTTAAATTATTCTAAAAATTTAAAATTTACCAATAATATTTTGCATATGATAAAAGACTTTGATTTCAAAATTTGAGTTAACGAGATTTTTTATCCGAAAACCAAACAAATACAAATTGGATAAATTAAATTAAATGAAGCCAATGTTTTCTATTATTTACAAGATATCGAAAACCGAACATCAATTTGTACCAATTTTTTGTAGATTTGTATGAAAAAAACTGACTGTTAGATTTTTATAAAAAAAATTACTGAATATTGAAAACAATATTTCTCATAAGATAAATTTAATTTAAAGCCAATATCTCAAAGTTTTGAAAAAATATTTAAGCCGAAAATCAATTTTTTCCAACTTTTGTTAATTCTTTTAGGTTTTTAATTTTTTGTAAAAAAACTGTCAATTTGTTTTTTTTTCAAAGTGTTACTGAATGTTGACAACAATATTTAACAATAAAAAAAAGAGGTTGGGATGCGACCCACGCTGAAAAAAATTAATTTGAGAGATATGAAGAACCGAACACCAATTTTTACCAAATGTTTGTACTTTTTTTTTAAAGATTTTATTTTTTTATGAAAAAACAGACTGTTGGATTTTTATAAAAAAAACTACTGAATATCGAAACAATATTTTCTGTGAAAAAAAAAGTTTGGAGACAATATTTTTAAGTTTTAGAGAGCTATTCGAGTCGAAAGTAAATTTTTACCAAGTTTTAGTATTGTTTTTTTTTTTAAGGTTTTTAGTTTTTGTAAATAAAACTGTCAATCGGATTTTTTCTTAAAATTTCACTGAATGTTGATAACAATAGTTTTTAAAAGATAAAACTAGTTTAAAGCCAATATCTCAAAGTTTTAAATAGATATTTGAGTCGCACATCAATTTTTACCAACTTTTATTATTTTTTTGTTTAGGTTTTTATTTTTTGTAAGAAAACTGTCAATTCGTGTTTTCTTAAAATTTTGCCAAATGTTCAAAAAAATATTTCTTATAAGTTAAAATTCGAAATTCAATTTTTACCAACTTTGAGTAATGTTTTTTTAGGTTTTTATTTTTTTATAAAGAAATGTCCATTTGATTTTTCTCAAAATCTTGCCAGATGTTAAAAACGTTGTGTTTCGTTGCACAAAATTGTTCTGGAGATAAAATTATTTTGTATTCGTAAAATTTTCGAGGTGACACATTTTTTTAGTTTTTTTATTTATAAAAAAACGTTTGTTTGATTTTTTTTTAAATATACTTGTTTAGTATCACGTTACAAGATATTATATAAAATATAATTTAAGTCTAGCGTTTTTTGTTCGTAATATATTTAGGGTTAACATAAGTTTTCACTTTTTTCTAAATTGCTATGGTAAAAAATCACCAACACAATTTTCTTGAGAGCCCTTTCTGCATCTTTCTGCCTTATTATCTGTATAACAAATTTTTTTGAAATCGATATCTCTTCTGGTTCTACACGCTCGCACGGACATCTTTTTAAAAATCTTTTATTTTGACTCTTGGTACCTTGAAACGTCGAGAAATGTGAATATTTTCAATATGAAAAATCGGACCCATTACAATATTAACAACATTATTTGTTGGATAAAAAAAAGGTTTAGCTCGATATTTTTCTTTGTTGTCAAGAATTTTTTTATCAATTTAACTTAAGTTCTCAATTGGATCTTACTAAAAAAACTAACTATGATTTTTTTAACTTCAATATCCTTTCGTGTTTTCGAGATTTTTTAGTCAAAAACCAGTTTTTATCAATAATTTAAAAAGCATTTTTTGAAAGTTTTTATATTTATTATAAAAAAATACAGATTTGATTTTGGGCAGAAAGTTATTTAAGTTAACAATAATATTTTGCATAAAATACGATATTTTGATATCATTAGTTATCGAGATATTACACAGTTTTCTAATGACTGTTTGTATTATTGTTTTTAGTTTTTTTTTTAGTTATTAATAAACTGAGACTTGTATTTTTCTAAAAAGGTAAAAAATAAAAGTTTTAATAAGAAAAAAGATATTCGAGTCGAAAATTAATTTGTACTTTTAGTAGTTTTCTCTTTAAGGTTTTTATTTCTTGTTAATAATGTCAAAAAGTTTATATGTGAAGTGATAAATATTTTTGTTCATTTTATTGATTTATGTACATATAAAAAAACTGTTAAGTAGTTGAGTTTTTTTAATAAATACAATACAACAAAAAACCATTGAAACGGAGGTAATTAACTGTCGCAGCACAATTAAATTGTTGTTTTGGTATTCAAATTCTACTATAAAATGAATGGAGAGACATTTTAAACTATTTTGTAAAATATTAAATACGTTTTTAGCAATTTGCTAGAGTTTTGATTACGGAATGGATAGTTTAAAATTTAGCAGTTTGCTACATTCATATGAATCTGTGCAAATAGTTTTATAAGTGAAGTGGATGAAATAAACCAGCCCACAGTTGAGAATTCCAGTTTAGACAAGTTTGGATGCCCGTTTTTCAATAAAGGGCTATTAGCAATTTAATAGCAAAATGAGAAAAAAGGCTTACAATTTTGGATTCACTTAGTAAATTGCTAAATATTTAGAAAATTGATATTTAGATAAACGTTTACCCCTTACCAAAAAGTTTTTTATTTTCTTCGCAATATATCTTAGAGGAAAATAAATTTGTACCAATTTATAAATATATTGACTACCAACGTGACAATTAAAAGTTTTGTTTTTACAAACGAAAATCATAACAAAAGAACGTCTTGAATACCTCAATAGGAAATTCAATTGTTGGGTTCATACATTCAAAAGTCTTTAAATTAAAATACGACTCATGATTGTCAATATGGGTCGCATCGGAGCTTTTTGTCTTTTTTTAGTCCGCATTTTCATATATTAATTAAGATAACCTCTTTAATTCAAAAAATTATATATTACGCTACACGACACAAACAAAATCCATAGAAAATAAAACAGTAGATATTCCTCCCACTCTTATATTTATGAAATGACACTTAAATCTCAAGTCTCTTGAAACACACAAGTTTAAGGACTTGAGAAAAATATTTTCTTAACTTATCAAGAAATTAAAAATTATATTTGTGTACTTTGCACTCTTTTATGGGATGACCAATTAGAAAGCACAAGAAGAACGAACCTTATATTCACTTAGTTTCTAGTTTCGTAACTCCTTTCGAAGTGTGTATTTAGTTATTAATTACCCAACATTTCGGACATGCCAAAACAATAAGTTTCCAGACAAAACTTTTCTGTTAATTGCATTTTAAAATCATCATCATCATCGCTACCCACAAAAACATGCACCGCATCCGCATTGAAAAATTAAAAAAAAAGAAAAAAAAACACCCTATACTTAGCCAAACCCACATGGATTTATTAAGCAATGCAATGCAATAACAATGTACAGTTTTTAAAAAGGAAAACAAGGAAACACAGATTCATATGTGTGAAATTTCTATTTATTTGTATTTGTACCATTCTATTTCAGTTTGCTTTTTAATTAAAAGTTTACTGTGTCAGGATAGTTCGGTCTTGTTTTTTAATTGTTTTAATGTCAAATTTGTGAAATACAAAACAACATTTGACATGAATGAAGGACGAAAAAGCTCTACACTGCACCGGAAACACACAAATCTTTTTATTTTATTATATGCACAGTAGTCTGTTGCATTGAATTTCTATTTAATTTAAATGTAGAGACTATGGAATGGAACAGTAATTCTGTCAGAAACTGTAGTGTTGTAGGAATTTGAAAATAATTATTATTGTATATACATAAAGTTGCAATTAAAAGGCAACTAAATATTTTTAATTGGACTGAATTGAGAGGAATCATTTTAGACAGAAGTTGTGTAGGAATTTACACCTACATTCCAACATAGTATTTAGTTGATGCATAGTTATGTTGGGAGAGGAATTTATCATTGAACTAAATTTAGAATTTGAGGTTTTAGCTAATGTCGATGGTTTGCAAAAAATGTTTTATAAATTAGCCAAATTAATGAAAGGTTAAATATAAATAGAAAAACATATTTTAAAATTATGTTGCGGATTTGTAGAGTAACTATTTACAAAAGGATGATGGGATGCGACCCACATTAGTAACTTTGTCGATTTATCTTTTTTAAAAGTTTGTATTTTTGTTAGAAAAGTTCTCAGTTGAATTATTCTCAAAAATTTAAAAACGTCCAATAATATTGTGAATAATGAAATAGTTTGATTTCGAAATTATTTTTTTGTTAACGATATTTTTAGTCGAAGCCCATTTTTTCCCAATTTTAGTAGCATTTCTTAAAAAAAATATTTCTTATACAAAAAGTTACAAATTGGATGAAAGAAATTAATTTATAGCCAATATCTTCGATTGTTTACGAGATATCGAGGACCGAACATCAATTTTTAACAAATTTGAGTATTTTTTGTAGATATACATTTTTTATGAAAAAAATGACTGTTGGATATTTATAAAAAATATACTGAACGTCGAAAACAATATTTTATGTGAGATAAAATAAGTTTATAGCCGGTATTTTTTTATTTTTGAAAAGATATAAGAGTCGAAAATTTTACTCAGTTTTAGTATTGCTTTTTTAGGATTTTATTTTTTGTAAAAGAACTGTAAATTTGATTTTTCTCAAAACTTTACCAAATATTGAAAACGATATTGTTTATATTGTTTATAACAAAAAATTACTTTAAAACCAATATCTTCAAGTCTTGAAAAGATATTTGAGTCGCAAATCAATTTTTACCAACATTTATTGATATTTGTTTAGTTTTATTTTATTGTAAGAAAACTGTCAATTCGATTTTTCTCAAAATTTTACTGAATTTTGACAACAATATTTGTTAAAAGACAAAAGTAGTTTAAAAAATATATCTTATGGTCTTAAAAAGATATTTGAGTTGAAAGTCAATTTTGTACAAACTTTTAGTAATGTTTTTTAAATTTTTTATTTTTGGGTAAGAAACTGTCGATTTTTCTCAAAATTGTACTGAATGTTGATAACAATATTTCTTAAAATATAAAATTATTTTAAGGCCAATATCTCAATGTTTTGAAAAGATATTTGAGTCGAAATTAAATATTTACCAAGTCTTAGTATTGTTTTTTTTTTAGGATTTTAGTTTTTTGTAAAAAAAACTGTCAATTCGATTTTTCTTAAAATTTTCTCGAAAGTTGAAAATAATATTTCTAATTAGTTAAAATCAGTTTAAAGCCAATATCTCAAGGTTTTGAAAAGAAATTTGTGCCGAAAATCAATTTTTAAGAACTTTTCTTAAATTTCCTTTTAAATTTTAAATCTGTCAATCCGATTTTCCTCAAAATTCAACTGAATGTTGAAAACAGTATTTCTTATAAGAAAAAATAAGTTTAAAGTCAAAATGTCAAGGTTTTGAATTCGATTTTTCACAAAAGTTTACCAGATGTAAAAAACATTCTTCGTTGCATAAAATTGTTTTGGAGATAAAATCGTTTTCGTTTCGTAAATTTTTCGAGGTAAATGCAATTTTTTTTTCAGTTTTTTTAATTTATATAAAAAAAACCTTAACTAGAATTTTTTTCAAAAATATATTTGTTTGGTATCACGTTACAGTTTATAATATACAATTTAATTCAAGTCTCTAACGTTATTGGTTCGTGAGATATTTAGGGTTAACCAAAATTTAACCTTCTTTTTAAAAAAAACACTCACGCAATTTTCTTGAGAGCCCTTTCTGCAACTCTCTACATTTTTATCTCTATAGCAAAATTTATTTGAAGTTTATATCTCTTCTGGTTCTTGAGCTATAGAAGACGAAAAAAAGTCACGAACGTACGGACGTACGAACGTACGGACGTACGAACGTACGTACACACGCACGCACAGACATCTTTTATTTCGACTCTAGGGACCTTGAAACGTCGAGAAATGTCAAAATTTTCAATTTGACAAACAGGACCCATTAGAATAACTTCCTATGGGAAGTTAATAAAACAGAATTGGCTCCAAATTTTTTAAAAACTAATTACACTCTATAGTGCCTCGTAAAAGGGTTCGACATCGGGCAGCTGGAAAAAGCGACTTCTTGATATCCATAATTTCTTTGAAAACCTAGAAATGCAATGGTTCCAGTATTTCAAATTTATTAAAACTCGACTCGGTTTACAGACTAGGTAATTAACATATAAAAAAGGTTTTTTGTCATCTGTCAGAAATGTGCTGTGAAAATACTGTTTTAAGAAAAATGTTAAAAACTGGAAATAATATAAAATCTTAATACACTTTATGTACCTTCATTTTTTTATCAATCAAATATCCGTAGATTTAAGAGTTGATTTTGATCTTCTAGGCTTAGTTTTATAATTTCCTTATTGTCGACTTTCATTTTTTTCGAAACAAAAATTCAATCTTCATTTAAAAATAACAGCTCTCAAAAACTCAGCTTTCTCAACTACTTCTCGTCCGCAGTGCAAGTGTTACGGAGCCAGCTATCAAACTATCGAATTGAATGACTAGTCATTATGTGGATGCTTAAAAAAATGAATTCATATAAGTAAAGGTAATAACTAGTTTTGAATGTTGCAGAAAGTTGCTTTAGCAAAACTACATTTTTAATTAAAAAAGGGCAAACAATGGTTTTGGGTAAATATTCTACACATGCTATACAACTGAATTTCGTGAGTTTTTAAAAATATTCTTGATTGTATTATGTGTAAAAAAAGTGTATTCAAAATCGATATATTAACTCGTTCTTAAGAAATGTCTGACGAAAAAAAATTACCAACATATGTACGTTATACACATGCAATCTTTAAGAACTATGAGTTTTAATTCTGGGACCTTGAAATTCGGTAAATCGGACCGATTTTACTCTAGTGGGAAGTAACATGTACTGTAAGATATTTTTTTATTGGAGATTTTGATAAGTCAATTTGAAAAGTCCGCGGTAGAAAAGTAATTTTTGACAATTTTTAACCATCATGAAAGCATAATGATTTCTCTGCAATTTAAGGAAACTTTTGCAAAGTTAATCCAAGCGACATTTACGGAATGTTTTTAAAAAATATTTTAATTTTATTATTGAGTGAAAATAATAGAAAAATATGTATGTTGCTATGAGAGCTTAAACAGTTGGACCTTTTTTCTGGAAATTTGGTGCATAACACTTAATTGTTTTTCTCGGGGAAGTGTTATACAATTTTTTCTTAAAGTTACCAAGAACTGCTCAATTTCCTTCAAATTTCCTCAAAAACTTCAGTAGCGATTTTATCACAATTTGGTCAAGAAGAATACGTATGGCATAAAAGCTTCCTGAAACCTAATTGTATTCAAATAATGCACAAAACTACTCTTTAAAGCAATTAAATCTTACAAAAAATGTATTTTTAAAACCTTGAGTTACGAGATTAACTTTATACTATCGAATAAGTTTCTTTTTCCCTTTAATTCTAGCCACATGTTGAGCAATAAAATGCGCCACACAGTATTGTTGTGCAGTTAACAAAAAGTTTGTTTCTACTTAGAAAATTGCACATTATTTTTACTGTCACGGAAGTGTAAGACATAAAATATATAAATCCTCAGTAATGTACTTTTCCATTAAAGATTGTAATCAAAACAAACAGCAGTAGACTCAGATACAGTTACCTACTTTGTGTCCTTTCAACTGATTTGTGTTGTCCTGATGGACGATGTAATAGTAACAATAAGTTTAATGAAAGTTATTTTATCTTCTCATAAAAAAAATGTCTTCTAACTTCCTTCAAATTAAGAACAACACTTTGTTAAACTAAGAAGAACAAGAAGTCAAATCATTAATCTTGAAAAGTGATTGAATACTTCCGGAACATAATGTCTTATATTATATTTGTTTCTTTAAATATTATTCTTAACAGCTCAGTTAGTAGTGTTGAGAGTTGTTTAATTTTAATATAAATTATAATATAATAATACCAAATTTGATATTGTACAATTTTGATTGTTTTTCAAGATAGAAGAAGTAAATTTTGATTGACGGCAAATAAGATTTACATAGTTTTCAGGAGACAACAAAATAAATGGAAACGTAGAATAATTAATTGTCTTTTATGATAGAGAGCTCTAGAGTCATCATGATAGATTATTATTTGCAAATCTATACTTTCTTTTTAGTATAAATCCGAGGTTTTTAGATTAACAAAGGAGACATATTTTGGACGGATTGTCATAATGTTTTTAATCTAAACAAATAATTATCTTTAGGAGACAGATTTTCTTCTGAAAGAACAATAATGATGATTGCGTGAGAAAAATTCAAAATTTAATAAATTGAATTGTAGACTTTAAATGTCCTAGACGATAAGAACTGGCAAATTTTTGTCAACATTATACTTAATACAAAATAATATAAGACCCTACTTAAGCGGTTAGATCACCCTAGAAGTCGAACAAATTTTAAACTTTAAACTTGAAAAATATGCGCTTTATAAAAATGTGGTTTTGTTAAACATATTATTGACTATTTAAAATAATTTGTATGAAGCAATTATTATGGCTTCAGTTTTGGGTTTTTGCGGAGACTTTTCTTTTGAGGTTCTACGGCCAGACTAATAGCTCCTTTTATTTTTAAAAATTACTTTTTTATTGGACATATCCACTGCTAGAAAAGTACCTAGGAATTTTGCGATACATTGATTTTTGCAAGAATGGTGGACTTTTTTAGTGAAAAATGTTAAATTTTCCCAAAAATCGTCAAATAAACCACGAAACATTTCTTTTTCATTCAAAAATATATTCCAAATTTCAAGTCAATCAGTTGATGATTGCCTAAGTTATGAATCCGGTACACTTACAAAAAAAACGGTATTGAGATAAACGAGTTTGAAGTTTTGAAAAGTATAAAGTCAGAAATAATTTTGAAATAATTTTAATACAATAATTGGAAAACTGAGAACTTAAAGGTGTTTCGTCACAACGATTCTGAGAACCTAGGGAACAATTTAAGATAAAAACGATTATTCGAGTATTACAAGAATAAAAAAGAGGCTGGGATGCGACCCACACTGATAACTTCCCATCCCGTCTGTCGATTTGTCTTGCTTAAAAGTTTGTCTATATGTACTCGTATCAATTTTTACCAAATTTGCGTAATATTTTTTGTAGATTTATTTTAATGAAAAAACGGACTGTTGGATTTTTATATACAAATTACTGAATATCGAAAACAATATTTTCCGTGAAATAAAATAAGTTTGAAGCCAATATTTTTAATTTTTGAAAAGATATTTTAGTCGAAAACCAATTTTTTACAACTTACGTTAATTTTTTTTAAGTTTTTAATTTTTTGTACAAAAACTGTCAATTCGATTTTTTTCAAAATTTTACTGAATGTTAAAAACAATATGTTTTGAAAGATAAAATTAGTTTGAAGCCAATATTTAAAATTTTTGAAAAGATATTTGAGTCGAAAATCAATTTTTACCAACTTTTATACATTTTTTTTAGGTTTTTATTTTTTGTAAAAAAACTGTCAATTCGATTTTTCTCAAAATTTGTCCTAATATTCAAAACAATATTTCTTATAAGTAAAAATTAGTCAAAAGCATTTATATAAAATTTTTGAAAAGATATTTGAGTCGAAAATCATTTTTTTACCAACTTTCGTAAATTTTTTTTCGGTTTTCAATTTTTTGTAAAAAAACTGTCAATTTTGTTCAAAATATTACTGAATGTTGACAACAATATTTTTTGAAAGATAAAAGTAAATTAAAGCCAATATCTCAAAGTTTTAAAAAGATACTTGAGTCGAAAATCAATTTTTACCAACTGTTATTCATTTTTTTTAGGTTTTTATTTTTTGTAAAAAAAACTGTCTATTCGATTTTTCTCAAGATTTTTCAAAATGTTAAAAACAATATTTCTTATAAGATAAAATTAGCTTGAAGCCTAAATTTCAAGTTTTTGAAAAGATATTTGAGTCGATATTCAATTTTTATTAACTTTGAGTAGTGTTTTTTTTTAGATTTTTATTTTTTATAAAAAAACTGTCAATTCGATTTTTCTCAAAATTTTATCAGATGTCAACATCATTATTTTTCGTTGCACAAAATTGTTTTGGAGATGAAATCATATTTCAGTCGTAAAATTTTGAAGGTGACAAATTTTTTTTTTTAGTTTTATTGATTTATAAAAAAAATCGTTATATTGATTTTTTTCAAAAAATATACCTGTTTGGTATCACGTTACAATATATTATATAAAATTTAATTCAAGTCTCTAGCGTTTTTGGTTCGTAAGAAATTTAGGGGTAACCAAAATGTTCACCTTTTTTTCAAACTGCTATGGTAAAAAGACCACCCACGCAATTTTCTTGAGAGCCCTTTCTGCATCTTTCTGACTTATTATCTGTATAACAAAATTTATTTAAAGTCGATATCTCTTCTGGTTCTTGAGCTATGGACGACGAAAAAACGTCGCGAACGTACGGACGTACGAACGTACGTACACACGCACGCACAGACATCTTTCTAAAAATCTTTTATTTCGACTCTAGGGACCTTGAAACGTCGAGAAATGTCAAAATTTTCAATTTGACAAATCGGACCCATTACAATAACTTCCTATGGGAAGTTAAAAATATTTAAGCACATAACCATGATGTAACTTGTTTGTCAAAGGAAGAACATTTTAATGTTGATTACCTCTAGGTTTTGGCTTCAGTCGTCTCCTAGAATCAAATTTTCAAATTCAAAGAACTTGATTTTCCAATAAGAGGTTTCATTATAATAATATCTATCTATAAAATTTCTTCATATTATTTATTGCAGTTTTGAACAATTCACAAGTTTGTGGATCCACGTCTTCGATAACTTCATGAAACTCTGCCTTTTAGTTGTTGGTTGTGGATATTTTCTTATAAATAGGCTCTCACAAATTTATAAGGTATCTGTTATCTTACTGTGTAAGCCTTATAAATAAATAAACTGAAACTGAAATACAGCATAAAAAACGGGCCAAATAATTGAGACAATTTTTCGATGAAAACCTGGATCATTTTGATGGATTTCAAGAATCCTATTAGCGAATATACAACTGGCTTGGGTTCTTGTGTTCACTCAATTGAGACGATTTTTCGATGAAAACCCATCAGCGAATATACAACTTTCTTGAGTTCTTATGTTCACTAAACTTTAAAAGACTTAAATTTCAATGTCAAATGCGGTATAATGTTTTAATTTTGAAAGAATAATTCGAAAGATCGACGGTTGAATCATAAACTTACTTGGATTTTCGTCAATATTGCGGGCTACTGCAGCATTGTTCCCAATTGTTCTTGAACGACACAAGTGGTATCGATTCATATCTCTAACTTGTCCCAAAAGCTCAACATTGCTTGAAATTGCGTTACGAAGTCACTACCTAAAAGTGAGTTAGTTTTGAGAACTGTGTCGGCTTCAAAACAGACTATACATAACTAAACATCTTATTGGAAAACGTATGTAGGTATTTTTAATTTAATTTACTTCTAATTTAACAGTTTTAACTTCCCGTAGTTTTGTAATCGGTCATTACTGTAATCTTTCAATTTGACGAATTAAAAATCTTCACACTAATAGAAGAATATTAATAAATGGTTTTTAGAGAGATATTAATTGTGTGTGTACGCATGTTCGGGATACTTTTTTTTCTCGTCATATCTCAAGAACCGTCAGTGATATCGACTTAAAATAATTTTTTGTTTGCAGATAACGTAATTCGAGTTTGGTATAAAAGTTTGCAATAAACATTTATACAATAAAAACAAAAAAAGAAGCTGGGATGCGACCAATACTGATAACTTCCCATCCCGTCTGTCGATTTGTCTTGTTTAAAAGTTTGTCTATATGTACTGGTATCAATTTTTACCAAATTTGCGTTCTATTTTTTGTAGATTTTATTTTTTATGAAAAAACGGACAGTTGGATTGTTATATGAAAATTACTGAATATCGAAAACAATATTTTCTGTGAAATAAAATAAGTTTGAAGCCAATATTTTTAATTTTTGAAAAGCTATTTGAGTCGAAAGTAAATTTTTACCAACTTTTGTTAATTTTTGTTTAAGTTTTTAATTTTTTGTAAAAAAACTGTCAATTCGTTTTTTTTTTTTCAAAATTTTAGTGAATGTTAAGAACAATATTTTTTGAAAGATAAAAGTAGTTTAAAGCCAATATCTGCAATTTTTGAAAAGATATTTGAGTCGAAAATCAATTTTTACCAACTACATTTTTTTTAGGTTTTTATTTTTTGTAAACAAACTGTCAATTCGATTTTTCTCAAAGTTTGTCCTAACGTTGAAAACAATATTTCTTATATGAAAAATTAGCAAGAAGCTATTATCTCAAAGTTTTGAAAAGATATTTGAGTCGAAAATCAATTTTTACCAACTTTTGTAAAAAAAACTGTCAATTCGATTTTTCTCAAAATTTTATCAGATGTCAAAAACATTATTTTTTGTTACACAAAATTGTTTTACAGATAAAATCATATTTCAGTCGTAAAATTTTGGAGGTGAGAATTTTTTTTTCAGTTTTATTGATTTATTAAAAAAACCGTTTTATTGATTTTTTTCAAAAAATATACCTGTTTGGTATCACGTTACAATTTACTATATCAAATTTAATTCAAGTCTCTAGCGTTTTTGGTTCGTAAGATATTTAGGGTTAACCAAAATTTTCACCCTTTTTTCAAACTGCCATGGTAAAAAAACCACAAACGCAATTTTCTTGAGAGCCCTTTCTGCATTTTTTAGCTTTATTATCTGTATAACAAAATTTATTTGAAATCGATATCTCTTTTGGTTCTTGAGCTATGGACGACAAAAAAAACGTCATGAACGTACGTACACTCTAGGGACCTTGAAACGTCGAGAAATGTCAAAATTTTCAATTTGACATATCGGACCCATTACAATAACTTCCTATGGGAAGTTAACAAAAAAAAACATTACCTACGAAAATAATGATATTCATCAAGGAATAACGTTTTCGACCCTTTTTTAGAAAATTCGATAGTTTTTTATACAAAAAATAAACCCTAAAAAGAAAATAATGAAACATTGTTTTCGACTTAAAAATCTTGAATGGAAATTTATTAGTGTGGGTTCAATCCCACCCTCTTTTTAAATAATGCTTGCGCAACATTTTGTTACAAATGAGTGACTCAAAATAAAATACGTCTATCGCATCTAACTCTTCTCGTGCAATAAATATAGTGTTGAAAAAATCTGACAGCTGACAGTTTCTGTTTCAAAAATAATAGAAATTCAAGAGCCATGATGTGTAGTATTGAAATACTCATATGTACATATCTCCTGTTTAGAAAATAATTGAAATTAAGAAAAAAAGAATTCATAAGAATACAAGCCCTTGAAATGTCAATATTCATAAAAGTATGATAATTGAAGCTTTATATTTATAAAATTTCTCTTTTGCGATGCTTTCTTTTAAATTTCACTAAACTGTCACCAGTCAAATTTTTCTTTTGTTGATAGTTGTCAACATTTTACTGTACAAATGTGTCAAATTCAAAACTTAAGCTAGATTGTTGAACACCCTTTAGTTTTTTTTAAACAATTAAAAACAAAAACCTTTGTTTCAATTCCCACGTTCATTCATTTATCGCTAC
Source organism: Eupeodes corollae (assembly GCF_945859685.1). NCBI lineage: Eukaryota > Metazoa > Arthropoda > Insecta > Diptera > Syrphidae > Eupeodes > Eupeodes corollae. The sequence goes on along the minus strand of NW_026605679.1, from coordinate 2,326 downwards.
GATTATTATTTTCAAAGACATTTTTTGTGTAATCACGTAAAAGCCATCGACATATGTCATTTTCAAATGCACATATCGTAGACGAAAAAACATACTTCAGTGGACTTCAAATGTCATTATTTTTGTGTGTCACATCGTCAATGGATTTAAAAAACATAAAACTAGGTTTAGCTTTACTGACAAAATCACAAAATCAGACACAAAAAATGAACATGAATTCCGAGAAAATTAAGTTTTCCATTTAAATGTAGTTATGATGCAAGCTGCATTCGAGTATCGATGCGATGTTCAATCATATCAAAATTTTAAAGGCAACAAGTTCAAACTGCTAACTTTTTCTTTCTTCCTTCTTAGTATTGGACTTTCTCTATTTTTATCTTTGACAAAAGTAACTTCCTGAAATATTGAAAGTGAACGTATTGTACACATATAATCATATGTACAGTACATAGTTCCTTCTGCTCTATATGTTTATGATTGCGAAATGTTAGACAATATGTATTATGAGTTTCTTTTTCCGCTTCCGTTGAGAAAAATGTCATACAGGAAGCTTGGCCCTTTGCTGGCGGTGGTCGCTGGTCTTTTATGTACGTATGACCACACATATAAAAAAAGTAGAAAATTCTCTTAAAATGTAGCTTATACATACAATGGATGTCTTTTATTATTTATATTTCTTTTTTGAAAGAAAATTCATTATTTTCACTGTCTTTCACTTATATGAGCTTTAGTTATATACTCTCAGAACCTCTTCGAGTATACTACGAGTATATAGCATTTATATGAATGTTAACAAATATGTGACTTACATAAAATGGAATAAACTTATATTATATACACGCTATGGATAGAGCTTTAAAAATTTGTAAACAAGAATCTTTTTATGTTGCTATATTGCTGTTGATGATGTTAAGCGATGTACATATAGCAACTCGTAAGGATTTGTTGTTTTCGCATAACTCTTATGCTTTGGAAAACGAATCATTTTTTTCTGAGAATTTGAGCGTTTTTACAGAAATAAAAGGTTTTTATGAGGAATAAAATGTCTTTCATCTTTTTTTTTCTTTTTGTTGGTGTTGTGTTTTGTTTTTAATATTAGAATAACTTTATATGCATCTTTTAACCATTTTAGAGTATGTAATAAATATGAAATTTTAATGAGAATATTTTGTTTGGTTTTCGTTTTTCTTTGTTGGTTAAATTTGAACTCCATGAAAATGTTTGAATAAAATTTAATTTTAATACTGATTTGGTAGAAAGCACTAACATATAAAGGCGCTTGAATGACTAATATACTTTCAATGGAAGATGATAATGCATTGATAATGTTAAATATTGAATAAGTATTATTAAATTTTTTCCTAAAGTTTTCCTAAAAAATTTAAATTTAAATAGCCTTTAAATTTTTACTTCAATCGATAACCATGTCAACTGTATTCCTGTCTGATTGATTTTCAGGTAATTTCAAAATTTTTAGGTTCTCTTGAAATGTTTTGAGTAATAAACAAATTATATCTAGGAAAAAAAACAAAAACCTACGAGTCAGATGATTTCCAAAAAGATGCATACAACGCAAATATTTGTTATATTATTTTACATTTTATATAGTTCGACAAACTTTAATCAATTTTCTATTATTATTTATGTTTTCATTTACCAAAAGTAAAAAAAAAGCTGGAATATGACCTAAACTTATAACTTCTCGAAGTTTTATAAAATATGAATAACATTTTGTGTAAAGTTTGAAGTCAATATCATTCTTTGTTCTCAAGATATTTAAGTCGAATACCAATTCTTATCAATCAGTAACAACTTGAAAACCAATTTTTATTAATTTCAGCAGCATTTTTCAATGTTTTGATGCCGTATAAAAAATACTGAGGTAAAAAAAAAGAACATTGTCTTACGTTAACAATAAAATTTTGCATAGAATGACATCATTTAAAGTACCTCTTGAGATATTCGAATCGAACATTAGCTTTTACCAATTTTGCGTAGTTTTTATTTTTAAAGATTCTTATTTATATCAAAATTGACTGTTGGATTGTTTTTTTTTAAAATTAACAAATATTAGAAATTGTGTTTTGTATAAGGTAAAAATATTGTGAAGGCAACGTCTTCATTTTTAAAAAATATTCGAGTAGAAAATCAATTGTTATTGTTTTTTGTTAGGTGTAAAGTTTTGTAAAAAAAAACGTTACTTGTTTTTTCTCAAAATTTCTCAAGATGTCTAAAAAGTTGTTTTTGGTGTCATACAATTATTGTGGTGTTAATAAAATATTCGAGGTGTAATTTGTATTTTTTTTTTCAAAATTATACAAATTTG
>NW_026605678.1:0-88468 GCF_945859685.1 Eupeodes corollae | reverse complement strand
TTCTAGACCGAAAATCAAATCACACCCAAAACCATCACCTGATCCTTCCCAACCCCCAAAATCGATCAAGACTTCAAAGTAGATACTTGACATGTACTAGAAAAAGATACTCCTAATCAAGATCTATCATTATAGATATAGATGAGTCATTTTGGAGCATCCTGAAGGATTTTTGATGTTCTAGACGAAAATCAAATCACACCCAAAACCATCACCTGATCTTTCCCAACCCCCAAAATCGATCAAGGCTTCAAAATAGATACTTGACATGTACTAGAAAAAGATACTCCTAATCAAGATCTATCATTATAGCTATAGATGAGTCATTTTGGAGCATCCGGAAGGATTTTTGATGTTCTAGACGAAAATCAAATCACACCCAAAACCATCACCTGATCCTTCCCAACCCCCAAAATCGATCAAGACTTCAAAATAGATACTTGACATGTACTAGAAAAAGATACTCCTAATCAAGATCTATCATTATAGATATAGATGAGTCATTTTGGAGCATCCTGAAGGATTTTTGATGTTCTAGACGAAAATCAAATCACACCCAAAACCATCACCTGATCCTTCCCAACCCCCAAAATCGATCAAGACTTCAAAATAGATACTTGACATGTACTAGAAAAAGATACTCCTAATCAAGATCTATCATTATAGATATAGATGAGTCATTTTGGAGCATCCTGAAGGATTTTTGATGTTCTAGACGAAAATCAAATCACACCCAAAACCATCACCTGATCCTTCCCAACCCCCAAAATCGATCAAGACTTCAAAATAGATACTTGACATGTACTAGAAAAAGATACTCCTAATCAAGATCTATCATTATAGATATAGATGAGTCATTTTGGAGCATCCTGAAGGATTTTTGATGTTCTAGACGAAAATCAAATCACACCCAAAACCATCACCTGATCCTTCCCAACCCCCAAAATCGATCAAGACTTCAAAATAGATACTTGACATGTACTAGAAAAAGATACTCCTAATCAAGATCTATCATTATAGATATAGATGAGTCATTTTGGAGCATCCTGAAGGATTTTTGATGTTCTAGACGAAAATCAAATCACACCCAAAACCATCACCTGATCCTTCCCAACCCCCAAAATCGATCAAGACTTCAAAATAGATACTTGACATGTACTAGAAAAAGATACTCCTAATCAAGATCTATCATTATAGATATAGATGAGTCATTTTGGAGCATCCTGAAGGATTTTTGATGTTCTAGACGAAAATCAAATCACACCCAAAACCATCACCTGATCCTTCCCAACCCCCAAAATCGATCAAGACTTCAAAATAGATACTTGACATGTACTAGAAAAAGATACTCCTAATCAAGATCTATCATTATAGATATAGATGAGTCATTTTGGAGCATCCTGAAGGATTTTTGATGTTCTAGACGAAAATCAAATCACACCCAAAACCATCACCTGATCCTTCCCAACCCCCAAAATCGATCAAGACTTCAAAATAGATACTGGACATGTACTAGAAAAAGATACTCCTAATCAAGATCTATCATTATAGATATAGATGAGTCATTTTGGAGCATCCTGAAGGATTTTTGATGTTCTAGACGAAAATCAAATCACACCCAAAACCATCACCTGATCCTTCCCAACCCCAAAATCGATCAAGACTTCAAAATAGATACTTGACATGTACTAGAAAAAGATACTCCTAATCAAGATCTATCATTATAGATATAGATGAGTCATTTTGGAGCATCCTGAAGGATTTTTGATGTTCTAGACGAAAATCAAATCACACCCAAAACCATCACCTGATCCTTCCCAACCCCCAAAATCGATCAAGACTTCAAAATAGATACTTGACATGTACTAGAAAGAGATACTCCTAATCAAGATCTATCATTATAGATATAGATGAGTCATTTTGGAGCATCCTGAAGGATTTTTGATGTTCTAGACAAAAATCAAATCACACCCAAAACCATCACCTGATCCTTCCCAACCCCCAAAATCGATCAAGACTTCAAAATAGATACTTGACATGTACTAGAAAAAGATACTCCTAATCAAGATCTATCATTATAGATATAGATGAGTCATTTTGGAGCATCCTGAAGGATTTTTGATGTTCTAGACGAAAATCAAATCACACCCAAAACCATCACCTGTTCCTTCCCAACCCCCAAAATCGATCAAGACTTCAAAATAGATACTTGACATGTACTAGAAAAAGATACTCCTAATCAAGATCTATCATTATAGATATAGATGAGTCATTTTGGAGCATCCTGAAGGATTTTTAATGTTCTAGACGAAAATCAAATCACACCCAAAACCAGCACCTGATCCTTCCCAACCCCCAAAATCGATCAAGACTTCAAAATAGATACTTGACATGTACTAGAAAAAGATACTCCTAATCAAGATCTATCATTATAGATATAGATGAGTCATTTTGGAGCATCCTGAAGGATTTTTGATGTTCTAGACGAAAATCAAATCACACCCAAAACCATCACCTGATCCTTCCCAACCCCCAAAATCGATCAAGACTTCAAAATAGATACTTGACATATACTAGAAAAAGATACTCCTAATCAAGATCTATCATTATAGATATAGATGAGTCATTTTGGAGCAACCTGAAGGATTTTTGATGTTCTAGACGAAAATCAAATCACACCCAAAACCATCACCTGATCCTTCCCAACCCCCAAAATCGATCAAGACTTCAAAATAGATACTTGACATGTACTAGAAAAAGATACTCCTAATCAAGATCTATCATTATAGATATAGATGAGTCATTTTGGAGCATCCTGAAGGATTTTTGATGTTCTAGACGAAAATCAAATCACACCCAAAACCATCACCTGATCCTTCCCAACCCCCAAAATCGATCAAGACTTCAAAATAGATACTTGACATGTACTAGAAAAAGATACTCCTAATCAAGATCTATCATTATAGATATAGATGAGTCATTTTGGAGCATCCTGAAGGATTTTTGATGTTCTAGACGAAAATCAAATCACACCCAAAACCATCACCTGATCCTTCCCAACCCCCAAAATCGATCAACACTTCAAAATAGATACTTGACATGTACTAGAAAAAGATACTCCTAATCAAGATCTATCATTATAGATATAGATGAGTCATTTTGGAGCATCCTGAAGGATTTTTGATGTTCTAGACGAAAATCAAATCACACCCAAAACCATCACCTGATCCTTCCCAACCCCCAAAATCGATCAAGACTTCAAAATAGATACTTGACATGTACTAGAAAAAGATACTCCTAATCAAGATCTATCATTATAGATATAGATGAGTCATTTTGGAGCATCCTGAAGGATTTTTGATGTTCTAGACGAAAATCAAATCACACCCAAAACCATCACCTGATCCTTCCCAACCCCCCAAAATCGATCAAGACTTCAAAATAGATACTTGACATGTACTAGAAAAAGATACTCCTAATCAAGATCTATCATTATAGATATAGATGAGTCATTTTGGAGCATCCTGAAGGATTTTTGATGTTCTAGACGAAAATCAAATCACACCCAAAACCATCACCTGATCCTTCCCAACCCCCAAAATCGATCAAGACTTCAAAATAGATACTTGACATGTACTAGAAAAAGATACTCCTAATCAAGATCTATCATTATAGATATAGATGAGTCATTTTGGAGCATCCTGAAGGATTTTTGATGTTCTAGACGAAAATCAAATCACACCCAAAACCATCACCTGATCCTTCCCAACCCCCAAAATCGATCAAGACTTCAAAATAGATACTTGACATGTACTAGAAAAAGATACTCCTAATCAAGATCTATCATTATAGATATAGATGAGTCATTTTGGAGCATCCTGAAGGATTTTTGATGTTCTAGACGAAAATCAAATCACACCCAAAACCATCACCTGATCCTTCCCAACCCCCAAAATCGATCAAGACTTCAAAATAGATACTTGACATGTACTAGAAAAAGATACTCTTAATCAAGATCTATCATTATAGATATAGATGAGTTATTTTGGAGCATCCTGAAGGATTTTTGATGTTCTAGACGAAAATCAAATCACACCCAAAACCATCACCTGATCCTTCCCAACCCCCAAAATCGATCAAGACTTCAAAATAGATACTTGACATGTACTAGAAAAAGATACTCCTAATCAAGATCTATCATTATAGATATAGATGAGTCATTTTGGAGCATCCTGAAGGATTTTTGATGTTCTAGACGAAAATCAAATCACACCCAAAACCATCACCTGATCCTTCCCAACCCCCAAAATCGATCAAGACTTCAAAATAGATACTTGACATGTACTAGAAAAAGATACTCCTAATCAAGATCTATCATTATAGATATAGATGAGTCATTTTGGAGCATCCTGAAGGATTTTTGATGTTCTAGACGAAAATCAAATCACACCCAAAACCATCACCTGATCCTTCCCAACCCCCAAAATCGATCAAGACTTCAAAATAGATACTTGACATGTACTAGAAAAAGATACTCCTAATCAAGATCTATCATTATAGATATAGATGAGTCATTTTGGAGCATCCTGAAGGATTTTTGATGTTCTAGACGAAAATCAAATCACACCCAAAACCATCACCTGATCCTTCCCAACCCCCAAAATCGATCAAGACTTCAAAATAGATACTTGACATGTACTAGAAAAAGATACTCCTAATCAAGATCTATCATTATAGATATAGATGAGTCATTTTGGAGCATCCTGAAGGATTTTTGATGTTCTAGACGAAAATCAAATCACACCCAAAACCATCACCTGATCCTTCCCAACCCCCAAAATCGATCAAGACTTCAAAATAGATACTTGACATGTACTAGAAAAAGATACTCCTAATCAAGATCTATCATTATAGATATAGATGAGTTATTTTGGAGCATCCTGAAGGATTTTTGATGTTCTAGACGAAAATCAAATCACACCCAAAACCATCACCTGATCCTTCCCAACCCCCAAAATCGATCAAGACTTCAAAATAGATACTTGACATGTATTAGAAAAAGATACTCCTAATCAAGATCTATCATTATAGATATAGATGAGTCATTTTGGAGCATCCTGAAGGATTTTTGATGTTCTAGACGAAAATCAAATCACACCCAAAACCATCACCTGATCCTTCCCAACCCCCAAAATCGATCAAGACTTCAAAATAGATACTTGACATGTACTAGAAAAAGATACTCCTAATCAAGATCTATCATTATAGATATAGATGAGTCATTTTGGAGCATCCTGAAGGATTTTTGATGTTCTAGACGAAAATCAAATCACACCCAAAACCATCACCTGATCCTTCCCAACCCCCAAAATCGATCAAGACTTCAAAATAGATACTTGACATGTACTAGAAAAAGATACTCCTAATCAAGATCTATCATTATAGATATAGATGAGTCATTTTGGAGCATCCTGAAGGATTTTTGATGTTCTAGACGAAAATCAAATCACACCCAAAACCATCACCTGATCCTTCCCAACCCCCAAAATCGATCAAGACTTCAAAATAGATACTTGACATGTACTAGAAAAAGATACTCCTAATCAAGATCTATCATTATAGATATAGATGAGTCATTTTGGAGCATCCTGAAGGATTTTTGATGTTCTAGACGAAAATCAAATCACACCCAAAACCATCACCTGATCCTTCCCAACCCCAAAAATCGATCAAGACTTCAAAAAAAATACTTGACATGTACTAGAAAAAGATACTCCTAATCAAGATCTATCATTATAGATATAGATGAGTCATTTTGGAGCATCCTGAAGGATTTTTGATGTTCTAGACGAAAATCAAATCACACCCAAAACCATCACCTGATCCTTCCCAACCCCCAAAATCGATCAAGACTTCAAAATAGATACTTGACATGTACTAGAAAAAGATACTCCTAATCAAGATCTATCATTATAGATATAGATGAGTCATTTTGGAGCATCCTGAAGGATTTTTGATGTTCTAGACGAAAATCAAATCACACCCAAAACCATCACCTGATCCTTCCCAACCCCCGAAATCGATCAAGACTTCAAAATAGATACTTGACATGTACTAGAAAAAGATACTCCTAATCAAGATCTATCATTATAGATATAGATGAGTCATTTTGGAGCATCCTGAAGGATTTTTGATGTTCTAGACGAAAATCAAATCACACCCAAAACCATCACCTGATCCTTCCCAACCCCCAAAATCGATCAAGACTTCAAAATAGATACTTGACATGTACTAGAAAAAGATACTCCTAATCAAGATCTATCATTATAGATATAGATGAGTCATTTTGGAGCATCCTGAAGGATTTTTGATGTTCTAGACGAAAATCAAATCACACCCAAAACCATCACCTGATCCTTCCCAACCCCCAAAATCGATCAAGACTTCAAAATAGATACTTGACATGTACTAGAAAAAGATACTCCTAATCAAGATCTATCATTATAGATATAGATGAGTCATTTTGGAGCATCCTGAAGGATTTTTGATGTTCTAGACGAAAATCAAATCACACCCAAAACCATCACCTGATCCTTCCCAACCCCCAAAATCGATCAAGACTTCAAAATAGATACTTGACATGTACTAGAAAAAGATACTCCTAATCAAGATCTATCATTATAGATATAGATGAGTCATTTTGGAGTATCCTGAAGGATTTTTGATGTTCTAGACGAAAATCAAATCAAACCCAAAACCTTCACCTGATCCTTCCCAACCCCCAAAATCGATCAAGACTTCAAAATAGATACTTGACATGTACTAGAAAAAGATACTCCTAATCAAGATCTATCATTATAGATATAGATGAGTCATTTTGGAGCATCCTGAAGGATTTTTGATGTTCTAGACGAAAATCAAATCACACCCAAAACCATCACCTGATCCTTCCCAACCCCCAAAATCGATCAAGACTTCAAAATAGATACTTGACATGTACTAGAAAAAGATACTCCTAATCAAGATCTATCATTATAGATATAGATGAGTTATTTTGGAGCATCCTGAAGGATTTTTGATGTTCTAGACGAAAATCAAATCACACCCAAAACCATCACCTGATCCTTCCCAACCCCCAAAATCGATCAAGACTTCAAAATAGATACTTGACATGTACTAGAAAAAGATACTCCTAATCAAGATCTATCATTATAGATATAGATGAGTCATTTTGGAGCATCCTGAAGGATTTTTGATGTTCTAGACGAAAATCAAATCACACCCAAAACCATCACCTGATCCTTCCCAACCCCCAAAATCGATCAAGACTTCAAAATAGATACTTGACATGTACTAGAAAAAGATACTCCTAATCAAGATCTATCATTATAGATATAGATGAGTCATTTTGGAGCATCCTGAAGGATTTTTGATGTTCTAGACGAAAATCAAATCACACCCAAAACCATCACCTGATCCTTCCCAACCCCCAAAATCGATCAAGACTTCAAAATAGATACTTGACATGTACTAGAAAAAGATACTCCTAATCAAGATCTATCATTATAGATATAGATGAGTCATTTTGGAGCATCCTGAAGGATTTTTGATGTTCTAGACGAAAATCAAATCACACCCAAAACCATCACCTGATCCTTCCCAACCCCAAAAATCGATCAAGACTTCAAAATAGATACTTGACATGTACTAGAAAAAGATACTCCTAATCAAGATCTATCATTATAGATATAGATGAGTCATTTTGGAGCATCCTGAAGGATTTTTGATGTTCTAGACGAAAATCAAATCACACCCAAAACCATCACCTGATCCTTCCCAACCCCCAAAATCGATCAAGACTTCAAAATAGATACTTGACATGTACTAGAAAAAGATACTCCTAATCAAGATCTATCATTATAGATATAGATGAGTCATTTTGGAGCATCCTGAAGGATTTTTGATGTTCTAGACGAAAATCAAATCACACCCAAAACCATCACCTGATCCTTCCCAACCCCCGAAATCGATCAAGACTTCAAAATAGATACTTGACATGTACTAGAAAAAGATACTCCTAATCAAGATCTATCATTATAGATATAGATGAGTCATTTTGGAGCATCCTGAAGGATTTTTGATGTTCTAGACGAAAATCAAATCACACCCAAAACCATCACCTGATCCTTCCCAACCCCCAAAATCGATCAAGACTTCAAAATAGATACTTGACATGTACTAGAAAAAGATACTCCTAATCAAGATCTATCATTATAGATATAGATGAGTCATTTTGGAGCATCCTGAAGGATTTTTGATGTTCTAGACGAAAATCAAATCACACCCAAAACCATCACCTGATCCTTCCCAACCCCCAAAATCGATCAAGACTTCAAAATAGATACTTGACATGTACAAGAAAAAGATACTCCTAATCAAGATCTATCATTATAGATATAGATGAGTCATTTTGGAGCATCCTGAAGGATTTTTGATGTTCTAGACGAAAATCAAATCACACCCAAAACCATCACCTGATCCTTCCCAACCCCCAAAATCGATCAAGACTTCAAAATAGATACTTGACATGTACTAGAAAAAGATACTCCTAATCAAGATCTATCATTATAGATATAGATGAGTCATTTTGGAGCATCCTGAAGGATTTGTGATGTTCTAGACGAAAATCAAATCACACCCAAAACCATCACCTGATCCTTCCCAACCCCCAAAATCGATCAAGACTTCAAAATAGATACTTGACATGTACTAGAAAAAGATACTCCTAATCAAGATCTATCATTATAGATATAGATGAGTCATTTTGGAGCATCCTGAAGGATTTTTGATGTTCTAGACGAAAATCAAATCACACCCAAAACCATCACCTGATCCTTCCCAACCCCCAAAATCGATCAAGACTTCAAAATAGATACTTGACATGTACTAGAAAAAGATACTCCTAATCAAGATCTATCATTATAGATATAGATGAGTCATTTTGGAGCATCCTGAAGGATTTTTGATGTTCTAGACGAAAATCAAATCACACCCAACACCATCACCTGATCTTTCCCACCCCCCAAAATCGATCAAGACTTCAAAATAGATACTTGACATGTATTAGAAAAAGATACTCCTAATCAAGATCTATCATTATAGATATAGATGAGTCATTTTGGAGCATCCTGAAGGATTTTTGATGTTCTAGACGAAAATCAAATCACACCCAAAACCATCACCTGATCCTTCCCAACCCCCAAAATCGATCAAGACTTCAAAATAGATACTTGACATGTACTAGAAAAAGATACTCCTAATCAAGATCTATCATTATAGATATAGATGAGTCATTTTGGAGCATCCTGAAGGATCTTTGATGTTCTAGACGAAAATCAAATCACACCCAAAACCATCACCTGATCCTTCCCAACCCCCAAAATCGATCAAGACTTCAAAATAGATACTTGACATGTACTAGAAAAAGATACTCCTAATCAAGATCTATCATTATAGATATAGATGAGTCATTTTGGAGCATCCTGAAGGATTTTTGATGTTCTAGACGAAAATCAAATCACACCCAAAACCATCACCTGATCCTTCCCAACCCCCAAAATCGATCAAGACTTCAAAATAGATACTTGACATGTACTAGAAAAAGATACTCCTAATCAAGATCTATCATTATAGATATCGTCGGTATCCTGCAAAAACATCTCAAGTCACATTTTTGTGTTTCTGAGTTATTGAAGATTTAAAGTTCATGGCGGCCGGAAAAATCACTAAGCAGTTTTGATTTGAAAATTGTAATTAAAATCTGATAGTAAAAGTATTTATAAATAAGATGAAACCAAAAAATTTAACTCAATTCAATTTATTCAACTTTTTTTTATACAAAAATTAAATGAATCTTGGACATAGGTCTTTTTTGCATTAAAAAAAAAGGTTTAAAGGGACATGGGTTTTTTATGAACATTTTTTTTTTTGTTTTTTTTGTTATGTATTAATATTGGTCTGATTCCGAATCCTCATTTATATCGGGCTCTGGGGCTTTATTTCTGGTGATTTTGCTTGTTTTTAAGTTTTTGTACCATTGGTGTGGTCATATTTGTATTCCATCACACCAGGTTTTATCTTTTGGTACCTAAAAGATTTTACTTTTAACCAGTTAACCTTGTCTCCATTTTCGTCCAAATTTTTGTTTTTTATAATATCCGACAGTTGTGACAAGTCCAGAAAGTCAGTGTATCGCATTTGGGTTATATTATACTGATTTCCTTTGCTCTTAAGTCTTTTGGAACGTGCGAGTCTGAATATAGTAAGCCAGGAATATAATCAAGGTCATCATCGTCGCCTGAAAAATCTTGGTCAAGGCTTGATTCATCCCATTCTTTTTCGCTGTTTTCTTTACTACATCCAGGAATGGGTTCTTGAATATCTAAACATAAAATTCAAAATCGAATTTAAGCCTTACATACATCATGAAATGATTTTCAAAAGTCAGGAAGTACCATTTGATACCGTAGATTTTGTTTTTGAAGCTCTTGAAGTACTGCGTTTGTTAAAATTTATAATATCAAAATTTTTATTGGAATGTTCTGAAAGTAATTAATCATTAAGTTAAACAACGTTCTAGCTATTTTGAAACAAAATAATAACCTTTTTTTAACGCAAGCTGTAGAAGAACAGCACTTCGGCTGGAGAAATTTATTTTTCCTAAAATAGAGTAAAAAAGCTCAACCTACTCACATGAACAACTTTCAATAATGATCATTTTTCTTAACGTAAATTCAAAGCAAAACTATTTGGGAAATCCCCAAATAAAAAAATTCAAGTAGGCCATGAAATAGTTTTTTATTTGAATTTCAGTACTTGGGCTTTTTTTGCAGAGAAAATGAAAAAAAGGAAATAAAAGAGTTGTGCAAAAAGGACCCAAGTCCACTTGGGTCTTTCTTGCTCTACGCACTTGGATGTTTTGGACATAGAATGGATGGTTTTAATACAATAACTACATAAATACTTTAAATAGAGATGGGATTTTTTTTCACGACATGGATTATGACTTTTGGGACATTTTTGCATTATTAACTCTATTTCACAAAAAAGTGGACTTGAGACGTTTTTGCAGGATACCGACGATATAGATGAGTCATTTTGGAGCATCCTGAAGGATTTTTGATGTTCTAGACGAAAATCAAATCACACCCAAAACCATCACCTGATCCTTCCCAACCCCCAAAATCGATCAAGACTTCAAAATAGATACTTGACATGTACTAGAAAAAGATACTCCTAATCAAGATCTATCATTATAGATATAGATGAGTCATTTTGGAGCATCCTGAAGGATTTTTGATGTTCTAGACGAAAATCAAATCACACCCAAAACCATCACCTGATCCTTCCCAACCCCCAAAATCGATCAAGACTTCAAAATAGATACTTGACATGTACTAGAAAAAGATACTCCTAATCAAGATCTATCATTATAGATATAGATGAGTCATTTTGGAGCATCCTGAAGGATTTTTGATGTTCTAGACGAAAATCAAATCACACCCAAAACCATCACCTGATCCTTCCCAACCCCCAAAATCGATCAAGACTTCAAAATAGATACTTGACATGTACTAGAAAAAGATACTCCTAATCAAGATCTATCATTATAGATATAGATGAGTCATTTTGGAGCATCCTGAAGGATTTTTGATGTTCTAGACGAAAATCAAATCACACCCAAAACCATCACCTGATCCTTCCCAACCCCCAAAATCGATCAAGACTTCAAAATAGATACTTGACATGTACTAGAAAAAGATACTCCTAATCAAGATCTATCATTATAGATATAGATGAGTCATTTTGGAGCATCCTGAAGGATTTTTGATGTTCTAGACGAAAATCAAATCACACCCAAAACCATCACCTGATCCTTCCCAACCCCCAAAATCGATCAAGACTTCAAAATAGATACTTGACATGTACTAGAAAAAGATACTCCTAATCAAGATCTATCATAATAGATATAGATGAGTCATTTTGGAGCATCCTGAAGGATTTTTGATGTTCTAGACGAAAATCAAATCACACCCAAAACCATCACCTGATCCTTCCCAACCCCCAAAATCGATCAAGACTTCAAAATAGATACTTGACATGTACTAGAAAAAGATACTCCTAATCAAGATCTATCATTATAGATATAGATGAGTCATTTTGGAGCATCCTGAAGGATTTTTGATGTTCTAGACGAAAATCAAATCACACCCAAAACCATCACCTGATCCTTCCCAACCCCCAAAATCGATCAAGACTTCAAAATAGATACTTGACATGTACTAGAAAAAGATACTCCTAATCAAGATCTATCATTATAGATATAGATGAGTCATTTTGGAGCATCCTGAAGGATTTTTGATGTTCTAGACGAAAATCAAATCACACCCAAAACCATCACCTGATCCTTCCCAACCCCCAAAATCGATCAAGACTTCAAAATAGATACTTGACATGTACAAGAAAAAGATACTCCTAATCAAGATCTATCATTATAGATATAGATGAGTCATTTTGGAGCAACCTGAAGGATTTTTGATGTTCTAGACGAAAATCAAATCACACCCAAAACCATCACCTGATCCTTCCCAACCCCCAAAATCGATCAAGACTTCAAAATAGATACTTGACATGTACTAGAAAAAGATACTCCTAATCAAGATCTATCATTATAGATATGGATGAGTCATTTTGGAGCATCCTGAAGGATTTTTGATGTTCTAGACGAAAATCAAATCACACCCAAAACCATCACCTGATCCTTCCCAACCCCCAAAATCGATCAAGACTTCAAAATAGATACTTGACATGTACTAGAAAAAGATACTCCAAATCAAGATCTATCATTATAGATATAGATGAGTCATTTTGGAGCATCCTGAGGGATTTTTGATGTTCTAGACGAAAATCAAATCCTTCAGGACCTGATCCTTCCCAACCCCCAAAATCGATCAAGACTTCAAAATAGATACTTGACATGTACTAGAAAAAGATACTCCTAATCAAGATCTATCATTATAGATATAGATGAGTCATTTTGGGGCATCCTGAAGGATTTTTGATGTTCTAGACGAAAATCAAATCACACCCAAAACCATCACCTGATCCTTCCCAACCCCCAAAATCGATCAAGACTTCAAAATAGATACTTGACATGTACTAGAAAAAGATACTCCTAATCAAGATCTATCATTATAGATATAGATGAGTCATTTTGGAGCATCCTGAAGGATTTTTGATGTTCTAGACGAAAATCAAATCACACCCAAAACCATCACCTGATCCTTCCCAACCCCCAAAATCGATCAAGACTTCAAAATAGATACTTGACATGTACTAGAAAAAGATACTCCTAATCAAGATCTATCATTATAGATATAGATGAGTCATTTTGGAGCATCCTGAAGGATTTTTGATGTTCTAGACGAAAATCAAATCACACCCAAAACCATCACCTGATCCTTCCCAACCCCCAAAATCGATCAAGACTTCAAAATAGATACTTGACATGTACTAGAAAAAGATACTCCTAATCAAGATCTATCATTATAGATATAGATGAGTCATTTTGGAGCATCCTGAAGGATTTTTGATGTTCTAGACGAAAATCAAATCACACCCAAAACCATCACCTGATCCTTCCGAACCCCCAAAATCGATCAAGACTTCAAAATAGATACTTGACATGTACTAGAAAAAGATACTCCTGATCAAGATCTATCATTATAGATATAGATGAGTCATTTTGGAGCATCCTGAAGGATTTTTGATGTTCTAGACGAAAATCAAATCACACCCAAAACCATCACCTGATCCTTCCCAACCCCCAAAATCGATCAAGACTTCAAAATAGATACTTGACATGTACTAGAAAAAGATACTCCTAATCAAGATCTATCATTATAGATATAGATGAGTCATTTTGGAGCATCCTGAAGGATTTTTGATGTTCTAGACGAAAATCAAATCACACCCAAAACCATCACCTGATCCTTCCCAACCCCCAAAATCGATCAAGACTTCAAAATAGATACTTGACATGTACTAGAAAAAGATACTCCTAATCAAGATCTATCATTATAGATATAGATGAGTCATTTTGGAGCATCCTGAAGGATTTTTGATGTTCTAGACGAAAATCAAATCACACCCAAAACCATCACCTGATCCTTCCCAACCCCCAAAATCGATCAAGACTTCAAAATAGATACTTGACATGTACTAGAAAAAGATACTCCTAATCAAGATCTATCATTATAGATATAGATGAGTCATTTTGGAGCATCCTGAAGGATTTTTGATGTTCTAGACGAAAATCAAATCACACCCAAAACCATCACCTGATCCTTCCCAACCCCCAAAATCGATCAAGACTTCAAAATAGATACTTGACATGTACTAGAAAAAGATACTCCTAATCAAGATCTATCATTATAGATATAGATGAGTCATTTTGGAGCATCCTGAAGGATTTTTGATGTTCTAGACGAAAATCAAATCACACCCAAAACCATCACCTGATCCTTCCCAACCCCCAAAATCGATCAAGACTTCAAAATAGATACTTGACATGTAATAGAAAAAGATACTCCTAATCAAGATCTATCATTATAGATATAGATGAGTCATTTTGGAGCATCCTGAAGGATTTTTGATGTTCTAGACGAAAATCAAATCACACCCAAAACCATCACCTGATCCTTCCGAACCCCCAAAATCGATCAAGACTTCAAAATAGATACTTGACATGTACTAGAAAAAGATACTCCTGATCAAGATCTATCATTATAGATATAGATGAGTCATTTTGGAGCATCCTGAAGGATTTTTGATGTTCTAGACGAAAATCAAATCACACCCAAAACCATCACCTGATCCTTCCCAACCCCCAAAATCGATCAAGACTTCAAAATAGATACTTGACATGTACTAGAAAAAGATACTCCTAATCAAGATCTATCATTATAGATATAGATGAGTCATTTTGGAGCATCCTGAGGGATTTTTGATGTTCTAGACGAAAATCAAATCACACCCAAAACCATCACCTGATCCTTCCCAACCCCCAAAATCGATCAAGACTTCAAAATAGATACTTGACATGTACTAGAAAAAGATACTCCTAATCAAGATCTATCATTATAGATATAGATGAGTCATTTTGGAGCATCCTGAAGGATTTTTGATGTTCTAGACGAAAATCAAATCACACCCAAAACCATCACCTGATCCTTCCCAACCCCCAAAATCGATCAAGACTTCAAAATAGATACTTGACATGTACTAGAAAAAGATACTCCTAATCAAGATCTATCATTATAGATATAGATGAGTCATTTTGGAGCATCCTGAAGGATTTTTGATGTTCTAGACGAAAATCAAATCACACCCAAAACCATCACCTGATCCTTCCCAACCCCCAAAATCGATCAAGACTTCAAAATAGATACTTGACATGTACTAGAAAAAGATACTCCTAATCAAGATCTATCATTATAGATATAGATGAGTCATTTTGGAGCATCCTGAAGGATTTTTGATGTTCTAGACGAAAATCAAATCACACCCAAAACCATCACCTGATCCTTCCCAACCCCCAAAATCGATCAAGACTTCAAAACAGATACTTGACATGTACTAGAAAAAGATACTCCTAATCAAGATCTATCATTATAGATATAGATGAGTCATTTTGGAGCATCCTGAAGGATTTTTGATGTTCTAGACGAAAATCAAATCACACCCAAAACCATCACCTGATCCTTCCCAACCCCCAAAATCGATCAAGACTTCAAAATAGATACTTGACATGTACTAGAAAAAGATACTCCTAATCAAGATCTATCATTATAGATATAGATGAGTCATTTTGGAGCATCCTGAAGGATTTTTGATGTTCTAGACGAAAATCAAATCACACCCAAAACCATCACCTGATCCTTCCCAACCCCCAAAATCGATCAAGACTTCAAAATAGATACTTGACATGTACTAGAAAAAGATACTCCTAATCAAGATCTATCATTATAGATATAGATGAGTCATTTTGGAGCATCCTGAAGGATTTTTGATGTTCTAGACGAAAATCAAATCACACCCAAAACCATCACCTGATCCTTCCCAACCCCCAAAATCGATCAAGACTTCAAAATAGATACTTGACATGTACTAGAAAAAGATACTTCTAATCAAGATCTATCATTATAGATATAGATGAGTCATTTTGGAGCATCCTGAAGGATTTTTGATGCTCTAGACGAAAATCAAATCACACCCAAAACCATCACCTGATCCTTCCCAACCCCCAAAATCGATCAAGACTTCAAAATAGATACTTGACATGTACTAGAAAAAGATACTCCTAATCAAGATCTATCATTATAGATATAGATGAGTCATTTTGGAGCATCCTGAAGGATTTTTGATGTTCTAGACGAAAATCAAATCACACCCAAAACCATCACCTGATCCTTCCCAACCCCCAAAATCGATCAAGACTTCAAAATAGATACTTGACATGTACTAAAAAAAGATACTCCTAATCAAGATCTATCATTATAGATATAGATGAGTCATTTTGGAGCATCCTGAAGGATTTTTGATGTTCTAGACGAAAATCAAATCACACCCAAAACCATCACCTGATCCTTCCCAACCCCCAAAATCGATCAAGACTTCAAAATAGATACTTGACATGTACTAGAAAAAGATACTCCTAATCAAGATCTATCATTATAGATATAGATGAGTCATTTTGGAGCATCCTGAAGGATTTTTGATGTTCTAGACTAAAATCAAATCACACCCAAAACTATCACCTGATCCTTCCCAACCCCCAAAATCGATCAAGACTTCAAAATAGATACTTGACATGTACTAGAAAAAGATACTCCTAATCAAGATCTATCATTATAGATATAGATGAGTCATTTTGGAGCATCCTGAAGGATTTTTGATGTTCTAGACGAAAATCAAATCACACCCAAAACCATCACCTGATCCTTCCCAACCCCCAAAATCGATCAAGACTTCAAAATAGATACTTGACATGTACTAGAAAAAGATACTCCTAATCAAGATCTATCATTATAGATATAGATGAGTCATTTTGGAGCATCCTGAAGGATTTTTGATGTTCTAGACGAAAATCAAATCACACCCAAAACCATCACCTGATCCTTCCCAACCCCCAAAATCGATCAAGACTTCAAAATAGATACTTGACATGTACTAGAAAAAGATACTCCTAATCAAGATCTATCATTATAGATATAGATGAGTCATTTTGGAGCATCCTGAAGGATTTTTGATGTTCTAGACGAAAATCAAATCACACCCAAAACCATCACCTGATCCTTCCCAACCCCCAAAATCGATCAAGACTTCAAAATAGATACTTGACATGTACTAGAAAAAGATACTCCTAATCAAGATCTATCATTATAGATATAGATGAGTCATTTTGGAGCATCCTGAAGGATTTTTGATGTTCTAGACGAAAATCAAATCACACCCAAAACCATCACCTGATCCTTCCCAACCCCCAAAATCGATCAAGACTTCAAAATAGATACTTGACATGTACTAGAAAAAGATACTGCTAATCAAGATCTATCATTATAGATATAGATGAGTCATTTTGGAGCATCCTGAAGGATTTTTGATGTTCTAGACGAAAATCAAATCACACCCAAAACCATCACCTGATCCTTCCCAACCCCCAAAATCGATCAAGACTTCAAAATAGATACTTGACATGTACTAGAAAAAGATACTCCTAATCAAGATCTATCATTATAGACATAGATGAGTCATTTTGGAGCATCCTGAAGGATTTTTGATGTTCTAGACGAAAATCAAATCACACCCAAAACCATCACCTGATCCTTCCCAACCCCCAAAATCGATCAAGTCTTCAAAATAGATACTTGACATGTACTAGAAAAAGATACTCCTAATCAAGATCTATCATTATAGATATAGAAGAGTCATTTTGGAGCATCCTGAAGGATTTTTGATGTTCTAGACGAAAATCAAATCACACCCAAAACCATCACCTGATCCTTCCCAACCCCCAAAATCGATCAAGACTTCAAAATAGATACTTGACATGTACTAGAAAAAGATACTCCTAATCAAGATCTATCATTATAGATATAGATGAGTCATTTTGGAGCATCCTGAAGGATTTTTGATGTTCTAGACGAAAATCAAATCACACCCAAAACCATCACCTGATCCTTCCCAACCCCCAAAATCGATCAAGACTTCAAAATAGATACTTGACATGTACTAGAAAAAGATACTCCTAATCAAGATCTATCATTATAGATATAGATGAGTCATTTTGGAGCATCCTGAAGGATTTTTGATGTTCTAGACGAAAATCAAATCACACCCAAAACCATCACCTGATCCTTCCCAACCCCCAAAATCGATCAAGACTTCAAAATAGATACTTGACATGTACTAGAAAAAGATACTCCTAATCAAGATCTATCATTATAGATATAGATGAGTCATTTTGGAGCATCCTGAAGGATGTTTGATGTTCTAGACGAAAATCAAATCACACCCAAAACCATCACCTGATCCTTCCCAACCCCCAAAATCGATCAAGACTTCAAAATAGATACTTGACATGTACTAGAAAAAGATACTCCTAATCAAGATCTATCATTATAGATATAGATGAGTCATTTTGGAGCATCCTGAAGGATTTTTGATGTTCTAGACGAAAATCAAATCACACCCAAAACCATCACCTGATCCTTCCCAACCCCCAAAATCGATCAAGACTTCAAAATAGATACTTGACATGTACCAGAAAAAGATACTCCTAATCAAGATCTATCATTATAGATATAGATGAGTCATTTTGGAGCATCCTGAAGGATTTTTGATGTTCTAGACGAAAATCAAATCACACCCAAAACCATCACCTGATCCTTCCCAACCCCCAAAATCGATCAAGACTTCAAAATAAATACTTGACATGTACTAGAAAAAGATACTCCTAATCAAGATCTATCATTATAGATATAGATGAGTCATTTTGGAGCATCCTGAAGGATTTTTGATGTTCTAGACGAAAATCAAATCACACCCAAAACCATCACCTGATCCTTCCCAACCCCCAAAATCGATCAAGACTTCAAAATAGATACTTGACATGTACTAGAAAAAGATACTCCTAATCAAGATCTATCATTATAGATATAGATGAGTCATTTTGGAGCATCCTGAAGGATTTTTGATGTTCTAGACGAAAATCAAATCACACCCAAAACCATCACCTGATCCTTCCCAACCCCCAAAATCGATCAAGACTTCAAAATAGATACTTGACATGTACTAGAAAAAGATACTCCTAATCAAGATCTATCATTATAGATATAGATGAGTCATTTTGGAGCATCCTGAAGGATTTTTGATGTTCTAGACGAAAATCAAATCACACCCAAAACCATCACCTGATCCTTCCCAACCCCCAAAATCGATCAAGACTTCAAAATAGATACTTGACATGTACTAAAAAAAGATACTCCTAATCAAGATCTATCATTATAGATATAGATGAGTCATTTTGGAGCATCCTGAAGGATTTTTGATGTTCTAGACGAAAATCAAATCACACCCAAAACCATCACCTGATCCTTCCCAACCCCCAAAATCGATCAAGACTTCAAAATAGATACTTGACATGTACTAAAAAAAGATACTCCTAATCAAGATCTATCATTATAGATATAGATGAGTCATTTTGGAGCATCCTGAAGGATTTTTGATGTTCTAGACGAAAATCAAATCACACCCAAAACCATCACCTGATCCTTCCCAACCCCCAAAATCGATCAAGACTTCAAAATAGATACTTGACATGTACTAGAAAAAGATACTCCTAATCAAGATCTATCATTATAGATATAGATGAGTCATTTTGGAGCATCCTGAAGGATTTTTGATGTTCTAGACGAAAATCAAATCACACCCAAAACCATCACCTGATCCTTCCCAACCCCCAAAATCGATCAAGACTTCAAAATAGATACTTGACATGTACTAGAAAAAGATACTCCTAATCAAGATCTATCATTATAGATATAGATGAGTCATTTTGGAGCATCCTGAAGGATTTTTGATGTTCTAGACGAAAATCAAATCACACCCAAAACCATCACCTGATCCTTCCCAACCCCCAAAATCGATCAAGACTTCAAAATAGATACTTGACATGTACTAGAAAAAGATACTCCTAATCAAGATCTATCATTATAGATATAGATGAGTCATTTTGGAGCATCCTGAAGGATTTTTGATGTTCTAGACGAAAATCAAATCACACCCAAAACCATCACCTGATCCTTCCCAACCCCCAAAATCGATCAAGACTTCAAAATAGATACTTGACATGTACTAGAAAAAGATACTCCTAATCAAGATCTATCATTATAGATATAGATGAGTCATTTTGGAGCATCCTGAAGGATTTTTGATGTTCTAGACGAAAATCAAATCACACCCAAAACCATCACCTGATCCTTCCCAACCCCCAAAATCGATCAAGACTTCAAAATAGATACTTGACATGTACTAGAAAAAGATACTCCTAATCAAGATCTATCATTATAGATATAGATGAGTCATTTTGGAGCATCCTGAAGGATTTTTGATGTTCTAGACGAAAATCAAATCACACCCAAAACCATCACCTGATCCTTCCCAACCCCCAAAATCGATCAAGACTTCAAAATAGATACTTGACATGTACTAGAAAAAGATACTCCTAATCAAGATCTATCATTATAGATATAGATGAGTCATTTTGGAGCATCCTGAAGGATTTTTGATGTTCTAGACGAAAATCAAATCACACCCAAAACCATCACCTGATCCTTCCCAACCCCCAAAATCGATCAAGACTTCAAAATAGATACTTGACATGTACTAGAAAAAGATACTGCTAATCAAGATTTATCATTATAGATATAGATGAGTCATTTTGGAGCATTGTGAAGGATTTTTGATGTTCTAGACGAAAATCAAATCACACCCAAAACCATCACCTGATCCTTCCCAACCCCCAAAATCGATCAAGACTTCAAAATAGATACTTGACATGTACTAGAAAAAGATACTCCTAATCAAGATCTATCATTATAGACATAGATGAGTCATTTTGGAGCATCCTGAAGGATTTTTGATGTTCTAGACGAAAATCAAATCACACCCAAAACCATCACCTGATCCTTCCCAACCCCCAAAATCGATCAAGACTTCAAAATAGATACTTGACATGTACTAGAAAAAGATACTCCTAATCAAGATCTATCATTATAGATATAGAAGAGTCATTTTGGAGCATCCTGAAGGATTTTTGATGTTCTAGACGAAAATCAAATCACACCCAAAACCATCACCTGATCCTTCCCAACCCCCAAAATCGATCAAGACTTCAAAATAGATACTTGACATGTACTAGAAAAAGATACTCCTAATCAAGATCTATCATTATAGATATAGATGAGTCATTTTGGAGCATCCTGAAGGATTTTTGATGTTCTAGACGAAAATCAAATCACACCCAAAACCATCACCTGATCCTTCCCAACCCCCAAAATCGATCAAGACTTCAAAATAGATACTTGACATGTACTAGAAAAAGATACTCCTAATCAAGATCTATCATTATAGATATAGATGAGTCATTTTGGAGCATCCTGAAGGATTTTTGATGTTCTAGACGAAAATCAAATCACACCCAAAACCATCACCTGATCCTTCCCAACCCCCAAAATCGATCAAGACTTCAAAATAGATACTTGACATGTACTAGAAAAAGATACTCCTAATCAAGATCTATCATTATAGATATAGATGAGTCATTTTGGAGCATCCTGAAGGATTTTTGATGTTCTAGACGAAAATCAAATCACACCCAAAACCATCACCTGATCCTTCCCAACCCCCAAAATCGATCAAGACTTCAAAATAGATACTTGACATGTACTAGAAAAAGATACTCCTAATCAAGATCTATCATTATAGATGTAGATGAGTCATTTTGGAGCATCCTGAAGGATTTTTGATGTTCTAGACGAAAATCAAATCACACCCAAAACCATCACCTGATCCTTCCCAACCCCCAAAATCGATCAAGACTTCAAAATAGATACTTGACATGTACTAGAAAAAGATACTCCTAATCAAGATCTATCATTATAGATATAGATGAGTCATTTTGGAGCATCCTGAAGGATTTTTGATGTTCTAGACGAAAATCAAATCACACCCAAAACCATCACCTGATCCTTCCCAACCCCCAAAATCGATCAAGACTTCAAAATAGATACTTGACATGTACTAGAAAAAGATACTCCTAATCAAGATCTATCATTATAGATATAGATGAGTCATTTTGGAGCATCCTGAAGGATTTTTGATGGTCTAGACGAAAATCAAATCACACCCAAAACCATCACCTGATCCTTCCCAACCCCCAAAATCGATCAAGACTTCAAAATAGATACTTGACATGTACTAGAAAAAGATACTCCTAATCAAGATCTATCATTATAGATATAGATGAGTCATTTTGGAGCATCCTGAAGGATTTTTGATGTTCTAGACGAAAATCAAATCACACCCAAAACCATCACCTGATCCTTCCCAACCCCCAAAATCGATCAAGACTTCAAAATAGATACTTGACATGTACTAGAAAAAGATACTCCTAATCAAGATCTATCATTATAGATATAGATGAGTCATTTTTGAGCATCCTGAAGGATTTTTGATGTTCTAGACGAAAATCAAATCACACCCAAAACCATCACCTGATCCTTCCCAACCCCCAAAATCGATCAAGACTTCAAAATAGATACTTGACATGTACTAGAAAAAGATACTCCTAATCAAGATCTATCATTATAGATATAGATGAGTCATTTTGGAGCATCCTGAAGGATTTTTGATGTTCTAGACGAAAATCAAATCACACCCAAAACCATCACCTGATCCTTCCCAACCCCCAAAATCGATCAAGACTTCAAAATAGATACTTGACATGTACTAGAAAAAGATACTCCTAATCAAGATCTATCATTATAGATATAGATGAGTCATTTTGGAGCATCCTGAAGGATTTTTGATGTTCTAGACGAAAATCAAATCACACCCAAAACCATCACCTGATCCTTCCCAACCCCAAAATCGATCAAGACTTCAAAATAGATACTTGACATGTACTAGAAAAAGATACTCCTAATCAAGATCTATCATTATAGATATAGATGAGTCATTTTGGAGCATCCTGAAGGATTTTTGATGTTCTAGACGAAAATCAAATCACACCCAAAACCATCACCTGATCCTTCCCAACCCCCAAAATCGATCAAGACTTCAAAATAGATACTTGACATGTACAAGAAAAAGATACTCCTAATCAAGATCTATCATTATAGATATAGATGAGTCATTTTGGAGCATCCTGAAGGATTTTTGATGTTCTAGACGAAAATCAAATCACACCCAAAACCATCACCTGATCCTTCCCAACCCCCAAAATCGATCAAGACTTCAAAATAGATACTTGACATGTACTAGAAAAAGATACTCCTAATCAAGATCTATCATTATAGATATAGATGAGTCATTTTGGAGCATCCTGAAGGATTCTTGATGTTCTAGACGAAAATCAAATCACACCCAAAACCATCACCTGATCCTTCCCAACCCCCAAAATCGATCAAGACTTCAAAATAGATACTTGAAATGTACTAGAAAAAGATACTCCTAATCAAGATCTATCATTATAGATATAGATGAGTCATTTTGGAGCATCCTGAAGGATTTTTGATGTTCTAGACGAAAATCAAATCACACCCAAAACCATCACCTGATCCTTCCCAACCCCCAAAATCGATCAAGACTTCAAAATAGATACTTGACATGTACTAGAAAAAGATACTCCTAATCAAGATCTATCATTATAGATATAGATGAGTCATTTTGGAGCATCCTGAAGGATTTTTGATGTTCTAGACGAAAATCAAATCACACCCAAAACCATCACCTGATCCTTCCCAACCCCCAAAATCGATCAAGACTTCAAAATAGATACTTGACATGTACTAGAAAAAGATACTCCTAATCAAGATCTATCATTATAGATATAGATGAGTCATTTTGGAGCATCCTGAAGGATTTTTGATGTTCTAGACGAAAATCAAATCACACCCAAAACCATCACCTGATCCTTCCCAACCCCCAAAATCGATCAAGACTTCAAAATAGATACTTGACATGTACTAGAAAAAGATACTCCTAATCAAGATCTATCATTATAGATATAGATGAGTCATTTTGGAGCATCCTGAAGGATTTTTGATGTTCTAGACGAAAATCAAATCACACCCAAAACCATCACCTGATCCTTCCCAACCCCCAAAATCGATCAAGACTTCAAAATAGATACTTGACATGTACTAGAAAAAGATACTCCTAATCAAGATCTATCATTATAGATATAGATGAGTCATTTTGGAGCATCCTGAAGGATTTTTGATGTTCTAGACGAAAATCAAATCACACCCAAAACCATCACCTGATCCTTCCCAACCCCCAAAATCGATCAAGACTTCAAAATAGATACTTGACATGTACTAGAAAAAGATACTCCTAATCAAGATCTATCATTATAGATATAGATGAGTCATTTTGGAGCATCCTGAAGGATTTTTGATGTTCTAGACGAAAATCAAATCACACCCAAAACCATCACCTGATCCTTCCCAACCCCCAAAATCGATCAAGACTTCAAAATAGATACTTGACATGTACTAGAAAAAGATACTCCTAATCAAGATCTATCATTATAGATATAGATGAGTCATTTTGGAGCATCCTGAAGGATTTTTGATGTTCTAGACGAAAATCAAATCACACCCAAAACCATCACCTGATCCTTCCCAACCCCCAAAATCGATCAAGACTTCAAAATAGATACTTGACATGTACTAGAAAAAGATACTCCTAATCAAGATCTATCATTATAGATATAGATGAGTCATTTTGGAGCATCCTGAAGGATTTTTGATGTTCTAGACGAAAATCAAATCACACCCAAAACCATCACCTGATCCTTCCCAACCCCCAAAATCGATCAAGACTTCAAAATAGATACTTGACATGTACTAGAAAAAGATACTCCTAATCAAGATCTATCATTATAGATATAGATGAGTCATTTTGGAGCATCCTGAAGGATTTTTGATGTTCTAGACGAAAATCAAATCACACCCAAAACCATCACCTGATCCTTCCCAACCCCCAAAATCGATCAAGACTTCAAAATAGATACTTGACATGTACTAGAAAAAGATACTCCTAATCAAGATCTATCATTATAGATATAGATGAGTCATTTTGGAGCATCCTGAAGGATTTTTGATGTTCTAGACGAAAATCAAATCACACCCAAAACCATCACCTGATCCTTCCCAACCCCCAAAATCGATCAAGACTTCAAAATAGATACTTGACATGTACAAGAAAAAGATACTCCTAATCAAGATCTATCATTATAGATATAGATGAGTCATTTTGGAGCCATCCTGAAGGATTTTTGATGTTCTAGACGAAAATCAAATCACACCCAAAACCATCACCTGATCCTTCCCAACCCCCAAAATCGATCAAGACTTCAAAATAGATACTTGACATGTACTAGAAAAAGATACTCCTAATCAAGATCTATCATTATAGATATAGATGAGTCATTTTGGAGCATCCTGAAGGATTCTTGATGTTCTAGACGAAAATCAAATCACACCCAAAACCATCACCTGATCCTTCCCAACCCCCAAAATCGATCAAGACTTCAAAATAGATACTTGAAATGTACTAGAAAAAGATACTCCTAATCAAGATCTATCATTATAGATATAGATGAGTCATTTTGGAGCATCCTGAAGGATTTTTGATGTTCTAGACGAAAATCAAATCACACCCAAAACCATCACCTGATCCTTCCCAACCCCCAAAATCGATCAAGACTTCAAAATAGATACTTGACATGTACTAGAAAAAGATACTCCTAATCAAGATCTATCATTATAGATATAGATGAGTCATTTTGGAGCATCCTGAAGGATTTTTGATGTTCTAGACGAAAATCAAATCACACCAAAACCATCACCTGATCCTTCCCAACCCCCAAAATCGATCAAGACTTCAAAATAGATACTTGACATGTACTAGAAAAAGATACTCCTAATCAAGATCTATCATTATAGATATAGATGAGTCATTTTGGAGCATCCTGAAGGATTTTTGATGTTCTAGACGAAAATCAAATCACACCCAAAACCATCACCTGATCCTTCCCAACCCCCAAAATCGATCAAGACTTCAAAATAGATACTTACTAGAAAAAGATACTCCTAATCAAGATCTATCATTATAGATATAGATGAGTCATTTTGGAGCATCCTGAAGGATTTTTGATGTTCTAGACGAAAATCAAATCACACCCAAAACCATCACCTGATCCTTCCCAACCCCCAAAATCGATCAAGACTTCAAAATAGATACTTGACATGTACTAGAAAAAGATACTCCTAATCAAGATCTATCATTATAGATATAGATGAGTCATTTTGGAGCATCCTGAAGGATTTTTGATGTTCTAGACGAAAATCAAATCACACCCAAAACCATCACCTGATCCTTCCCAACCCCCAAAATCGATCAAGACTTCAAAATAGATACTTGACATGTACTAGAAAAAGATACTCCTAATCAAGATCTATCATTATAGATATAGATGAGTCATTTTGGAGCATCCTGAAGGATTTTTGATGTTCTAGACGAAAATCAAATCACACCCAAAACCATCACCTGATCCTTCCCAACCCCCAAAATCGATCAAGACTTCAAAATAGATACTTGACATGTACTAGAAAAAGATACTCCTAATCAAGATCTATCATTATAGATATAGATGAGTCATTTTGGAGCATCCTGAAGGATTTTTGATGTTCTAGACGAAAATCAAATCACACCCAAAACCATCACCTGATCCTTCCCAACCCCCAAAATCGATCAAGACTTCAAAATAGATACTTGACATGTACTAGAAAAAGATACTCCTAATCAAGATCTATCATTATAGATATAGATGAGTCATTTTGGAGCATCCTGAAGGATTTTTGATGTTCTAGACGAAAATCAAATCACACCCAAAACCATCACCTGATCCTTCCCAACCCCCAAAATCGATCAAGACTTCAAAATAGATACTTGACATGTACTAGAAAAAAGATACTCCTAATCAAGATCTATCATTATAGATATAGATGAGTCATTTTGGAGCATCCTGAAGGATTTTTGATGTTCTAGACGAAAATCAAATCACACCCAAAACCATCACCTGATCCTTCCCAACCCCCAAAATCGATCAAGACTTCAAAATAGATACTTGACATGTACTAGAAAAAGATACTCCTAATCAAGATCTATCATTATAGATATAGATGAGTCATTTTGGAGCATCCTGAAGGATTTTTGATGTTCTAGACGAAAATCAAATCACACCCAAAACCATCACCTGATCCTTCCCAACCCCCAAAATCGATCAAGACTTCAAAATAGATACTTGACATGTACTAGAAAAAGATACTCCTAATCAAGATCTATCATTATAGATATAGATGAGTCATTTTGGAGCATCCTGAAGGATTTTTGATGTTCTAGACGAAAATCAAATCACACCCAAAACCATCACCTGATCCTTCCCAAAATCGATCAAGACTTCAAAATAGATACTTGACATGTACTAGAAAAAGATACTCCTAATCAAGATCTATCATTATAGATATAGATGAGTCATTTTGGAGCATCCTGAAGGATTTTTGATGTTCTAGACGAAAATCAAATCACACCCAAAACCATCACCTGATCCTTCCCAACCCCCAAAATCGATCAAGACTTCAAAATAGATACTTGACATGTACTAGAAAAAGATACTCCTAATCAAGATCTATCATTATAGATATAGATGAGTCATTTTGGAGCATCCTGAAGGATTTTTGATGTTCTAGACGAAAATCAAATCACACCCAAAACCATCACCTGATCCTTCCCAACCCCCAAAATCGATCAAGACTTCAAAAGAGATACTTGACATGTACTAGAAAAAGATACTCCTAATCAAGATCTATCATTATAGATATAGATGAGTCATTTTGGAGCATCCTGAAGGATTTTTGATGTTCTAGACGAAAATCAAATCACACCCGAAACCATCACCTGATCCTTCCCAACCCCCAAAGTCGATCAAGACTTCAAAATAGATACTTGACATGTACTAGAAAAAGATACTCCTAATCAAGATCTATCATTATAGATATAGATGAGTCATTTTGGAGCATCCTGAAGGATTTTTGACGTTCTAGACAAAAATCAAATCACACCCAAAACCATCACCTGATCCTTTCCAACCCCCAAAATCGATCAAGACTTCAAAATAGATACTTGACATGTGCTAGAAAAAGATACTCCTAATCAAGATCTATCATTATAGATATAGATGAGTCATTTTGGAGCATCCTGAAGGATTTTTGATGTTCTAGACGAAAATCAAATCACACCCAAAACCATCACCTGATCCTTCCCAACCCCCAAAATCGATCAAGACTTCAAAATAGATATTTGACATGTACTAGAAAAAGATACTTCTAATCAAGATCTATCATTATAGATATAGATGAGTCATTTTGGAGCATCCTGAAGGATTTTTGATGTTCTAGACGAAAATCAAATCACACCCAAAACCATCACCTGATCCTTCCCAACCCCCAAAATCGATCAAGACTTCAAAATAGATACTTGACATGTACTAGAAAAAGATACTCCTAATCAAGATTTATCATTATAGATATAGATGAGTCATTTTGGAGCATCCTGAAGGATTTTTGATGTTCTAGACGAAAATCAAATCACACCCAAAACCATCACCTGATCCTTCCCAACCCCCAAAATCGATCAAGACTTCAAAATAGATACTTGACATGTACTAGAAAAAGATACTCCTAATCAAGATCTATCATTATAGATATAGATGAGTCATTTTGGAGCATCCTGAAGGATTTTTGATGTTCTAGACGAAAATCAAATCACACCCAAAACCATCACCTGATCCTTCCCAACCCCCAAAATCGATCAAGACTTCAAAATAGATACTTGACATGTACTAGAAAAAGATACTCCTAATCAAGATCTATCATTATAGATATAGATGAGTCATTTTGGAGCATCCTGAAGGATTTTTGATGTTCTAGACGAAAATCAAATCACACCCAAAACCATCACCTGATCCTTCCCAACCCCCAAAATCGATCAAGACTTCAAAATAGATACTTGACATGTACTAGAAAAAGATACTCCTAATCAAGATCTATCATTATAGATATAGATGAGTCATTTTGGAGCATCCTGAAGGATTTTTGATGTTCTAGACGAAAATCAAATCACACCCAAAACCATCACCTGATCCTTCCCAACCCCCAAAATCGATCAAGACTTCAAAATAGATACTTGACATGTACTAGAAAAAGATACTCCTAATCAAGATCTTTCATTATAGATATAGATGAGTCATTTTGGAGCATCCTGAAGGATTTTTGATGTTCTAGACGAAAATCAAATCACACCCAAAACCATCACCTGATCCTTCCCAACCCCCAAAATCGATCAAGACTTCAAAATAGATACTTGACAATGTACTAGAAAAAGATACTCCTAATCAAGATCTATCATTATAGATATAGATGAGTCATTTTGGAGCATCCTGAAGGATTTTTGATGTTCTAGACGAAAATCAAATCACACCCCAAAACCATCACCTGATCCTTCCCAACCCCCAAAATCGATCAAGACTTCAAAATAGATACTTGACATGTATTAGAAAAAGATACTCCTAATCAAGATCTATCATTATAGATATAGATGAGTCATTTTGGAGCATCCTGAAGGATTTTTGATGTTCTAGACGAAAATCAAATCACACCCAAAACCATCACCTGATCCTTCCCAACCCCCAAAATCGATCAAGACTTCAAAATAGATACTTTGACATGTACTAGAAAAAGATACTCCTAATCAAGATCTATCATTATAGATATAGATGAGTCATTTTGGAGCATCCTGAAGGATTTTTGATGTTCTAGACGAAAATCAAATCACACCCAAAACCATCACCTGATCCTTCCCAACCCCCAAAATCGATCAAGACTTCAAAATAGATACTTGACATGTACTAGAAAAAGATACTCCTAATCAAGATCTATCATTATAGATATAGATGAGTCATTTTGGAGCATCCTGAAGGATTTTTGATGTTCTAGACGAAAATCAAATCACACCCAAAACCATCACCTGATCCTTCCCAACCCCCAAAATCGATCAAGACTTCAAAATAGATACTTGACATGTACTAGAAAAAGATACTCCTAATCAAGATCTATCATTATAGATATAGATGAGTCATTTTGGAGCATCCTGAAGGATTTTTGATGTTCTAGACGAAAATCAAATCACACCCAAAACCATCACCTGATCCTTCCCAACCCCCAAAATCGATCAAGACTTCAAAATAGATACTTGACATGTACTAGAAAAAGATACTCCTAATCAAGATCTATCATTATAGATATAGATGAGTCATTTTGGAGCATCCTGAAGGATTTTTGATGTTCTAGACGAAAATCAAATCACACCCAAAACCATCACCTGATCCTTCCCAACCCCCAAAATCGATCAAGACTTCAAAATAGATACTTGACATGTACTAGAAAAAGATACTCCTAATCAAGATCTATCATTATAGATATAGATGAGTCATTTTGGAGCATCCTGAAGGATTTTTGATGTTCTAGACGAAAATCAAATCACACCCAAAACCATCACCTGATCCTTCCCAACCCCCAAAATCGATCAAGACTTCAAAATAGATACTTGACATGTACTAGAAAAAGATACTCCTAATCAAGATCTATCATTATAGATATAGATGAGTCATTTTGGAGCATCCTGAAGGATTTTTGATGTTCTAGA
Organism: Eupeodes corollae; assembly: GCF_945859685.1. Classification (NCBI taxonomy): domain Eukaryota; kingdom Metazoa; phylum Arthropoda; class Insecta; order Diptera; family Syrphidae; genus Eupeodes; species Eupeodes corollae. The sequence goes on along the minus strand of NW_026605678.1, from coordinate 57,295 downwards.
CGAAAATCAAATCACACCCAAAACCATCACCTGATCCTTCCCAACCCCCAAAATCGATCAAGACTTCAAAATAGATACTTGACATGTACTAGAAAAAGATACTCCTAATCAAGATCTATCATTATAGATATAGATGAGTCATTTTGGAGCATCCTGAAGGATTTTTGATGTTCTAGACGAAAATCAAATCACACCCAAAACCATCACCTGATCCTTCCCAACCCCCAAAATCGATCAAGACTTCAAAATAGATACTTGACATGTACTAGAAAAAGATACTCCTAATCAAGTTCTATCATTATAGATATAGATGAGTCATTTTGGAGCATCCTGAAGGATTTTTGATGTTCTAGACGAAAATCAAATCACACCCAAAACCATCACCTGATCCTTCCCAACCCCCAAAATCGATCAAGACTTCAAAATAGATACTTGACATGTACTAGAAAAAGATACTCCTAATCAAGATCTATCATTATAGATATAGATGAGTCATTTTGGAGCATTTTGAAGGATTTTTGATGTTCTAGACGAAAATCAAATCACACCCAAAACCATCACCTGATCCTTCCCAACCCCCAAAATCGATCAACACTTCAAAATAGATACTTGACATGTACTAGAAAAAGATACTCCTAATCAAGATCTATCATTATAGATATAGATGAGTCATTTTGGAGCATCCTGAAGGATTTTTGATGTTCTAGACGAAAATCAAATCACACCCAAAACCATCACCTGATCCTTCCCAACCCCCAAAATCGATCAAGACTTCAAAATAGATACTTGACATGTACTAGAAAAAGATACTCCTAATCAAGATCTATCATTATAGATATAGATGAGTCATTTTGGAGCATCCTGAAGGATTTTTGATGTTCTAGACGAAAATCAAATCACACCCAAAACCATCACCTGATCCTTCCCAACCCCCAAAATCGATCAAGACTTCAAAATAGATACTTGACATGTACTAGAAAAAGATACTCCTAATCAAGATCAATCATTATAGATATAGATGAGTCATTTTGGAGCATCCTGAAGGATTTTTGATGTTCTAGACGAAAATCAAATCACACCCAAAACCATCACCTGATCCTTCCCAACCCCCAAAATCGATCAAGACTTCAAAATAGATACTTGACATGTACTAGAAAAAGATACTCCTAATCAAGATCTATCATTATAGATATAGATGAGTCATTTTGGAGCATCCTGAAGGATTTTTGATGTTCTAGACGAAAATCAAATCACACCCAAAACCATCACCTGATCCTTCCCAACCCCCAAAATCGATCAAGACTTCAAAATAGATACTTGACATGTACTAGAAAAAGATACACCTAATCAAGATCTATCATTATAGATATAGATGAGTCATTTTGGAGCATCCTGAAGGATTTTTGATGTTCTAGACGAAAATCAAATCACACCCAAAACCATCACCTGATCCTTCCCAACCCCCAAAATCGATCAAGACTTCAAAATAGATACTTGACATGTACTAGAAAAAGATACTCCTAATTAAGATCTATCATTATAGATATAGATGAGTCATTTTGGAGCATCCTGAAGGATTTTTGATGTTCTAGACGAAAATCAAATCACACCCAAAACCATCACCTGATCCTTCCCAACCCCCAAAATCGATCAAGACTTCAAAATAGATACTTGACATGTACTAGAAAAAGATACTCCTAATCAAGATCTATCATTATAGATATAGATGAGTCATTTTGGAGCATCCTGAAGGATTTTTGATGTTCTAGACGAAAATCAAATCACACCCAAAACCATCACCTGATCCTTCCCAACCCCCAAAATCGATCAAGACTTCAAAATAGATACTTGACATGTACTAGAAAAAGATACTCCTAATCAAGATCTATCATTATAGATATAGATGAGTCATTTTGGAGCATCCTGAAGGATTTTTGATGTTCTAGACGAAAATCAAATCACACCCAAAACCATCACCTGATTCTTCCCAACCCCCAAAATCGATCAAGACTTCAAAATAGATACTTGACATGTACTAGAAAAAGATACTTCTAATCAAGATCTATCATTATAGATATAGATGAGTCATTTTGGAGCATCCTGAAGGATTTTTGATGTTCTAGACGAAAATCAAATCACACCCAAAACCATCACCTGATCCTTCCCAACCCCCAAAATCGATCAAGACTTCAAAATAGATGCTTGACATGTACTAGAAAAAGATACTCCTAATCAAGATCTATCATTATAGATATAGATGAGTCATTTTGGAGCATCCTGAAGGATTTTTGATGTTCTAGACGAAAATCAAATCACACCCAAAACCATCACCTGATCCTTCCCAACCCCCAAAATCGATCAAGACTTCAAAATAGATACTTGACATGTACTAGAAAAAGATACTCCTAATCAAGATCTATCATTATAGATATAGATGAGTCATTTTGGAGCATCCTGAAGGATTTTTGATGTTCTAGACGAAAATCAAATCACACCCAAAACCATCACCTGATCCTTCCCAACCCCTAAAATCGATCAAGACTTCAAAATAGATACTTGACATGTACTAGAAAAAGATACTCCTAATCAAGATCTATCATTATAGATATAGATGAGTCATTTTGGAGCATCCTGAAGGATCACACCCAAAACCATCACCTGATCCTTCCCAACCCCCAAAAATCGATCAAGACTTCAAAATAGATACTTGACATGTACTAGAAAAAGATACTCCTAATCAAGATCTATCATTATAGATATAGATGAGTCATTTTGGAGCATCCTGAAGGATCACACCCAAAACCATCACCTGATCCTTCCCAACCCCCAAAATCGATCAAGACTTCAAAATAGATACTTGACATGTACTAGAAAAAGATACTCCTAATCAAGATCTATCATTATAGATATAGATGAGTCATTTTGGAGCATCCTGAAGGATTTTTGATGTTCTAGACGAAAATCAAATCACACCCAAAACCATCACCTGATCCTTCCCAACCCCCAAAATCGATCAAGACTTCAAAATAGATACTTGACATGTACTAGAAAAAGATACTCCTAATCAAGATCTATCATTATAGATATAGATGAGTCATTTTGGAGCATCCTGAAGGATTTTTGATGTTCTAGACGAAAATCAAATCACACCCAAAACCATCACCTGATCCTTCCCAACCCCCAAAATCGATCAAGACTTCAAAATAGATACTTGACATGTACTAGAAAAAGATACACCTAATCAAGATCTATCATTATAGATATAGATGAGTCATTTTGAAGCATCCTGAAGGATTTTTGATGTTCTAGACGAAAATCAAATCACACCCAAAACCATCACCTGATCCTTCCCAACCCCCAAAATCGATCAAGACTTCAAAATAGATACTTGACATGTACTAGAAAAAGATACTCCTAACTAAGATCTATCATTATAGATATAGATGAGTCATTTTGGAGCATCCTGAAGGATTTTTGATGTTCTAGACGAAAATCAAATCACACCCAAAACCATCACCTGATCCTTCCCAACCCCCAACATCGATCAAGACTTCAAAATAGATACTTGACATGTACTAGAAAAAGATACTCCTAATCAAGATCTATCATTATAGATATAGATGAGTCATTTTGGAGCATCCTGAAGGATTTTTGATGTTCTAGACGAAAATCAAATCACACCCAAAACCATCACCTGATCCTTCCCAACCCCCAAAATCGATAAAGACTTCAAAATAGATACTTGACATGTACTAGAAAAAGATACTCCTAATCAAGATCTATCATTATAGATATAGATGAGTCATTTTGGAGCATCCTGAAGGATTTTTGATGTTCTAGACGAAAATCAAATCACACCCAAAACCATCACCTGATCCTTCCCAACCCCCAAAATCGATCAAGACTTCAAAATAGATACTTGACATGTACTAGAAAAAGATACTCCTAATCAAGATCTATCATTATAGATATAGATGAGTCATTTTGGAGCATCCTGAAGGATTTTTGGTGTTCTAGACGAAAATCAAATCACACCCAAAACCATCACCTGATCCTTCCCAACCCCCAAAATCGATCAAGACTTCAAAATAGATACTTGACATGTACTAGAAAAAGATACTCCTAATCAAGATCTATCATTATAGATATAGATGAGTCATTTTGGAGCATCCTGAAGGATTTTTGATGTTCTAGACGAAAATCAAATCACACCCAAAACCATCACCTGATCCTTCCCAACCCCCAAAATCGATCAAGACTTCAAAATAGATACTTGACATGTACTAGAAAAAGATACACCTAATCAAGATCTATCATTATAGATATAGATGAGTCATTTTGGAGCATCCTGAAGGATTTTTGATGTTCTAGACGAAAATCAAATCACACCCAAAACCATCACCTGATCCTTCCCAACCCCTAAAATCGATCAAGACTTCAAAATAGATACTTGACATGTACTAGAAAAAGATACTCCTAATTAAGATCTATCATTATAGATATAGATGAGTCATTTTGGAGCATCCTGAAGGATTTTTGATGTTCTAGACGAAAATCAAATCACACCCAAAACCATCACCTGATCCTTCCCAACCCCCAAAATCGATCAAGACTTCAAAATAGATACTTGACATGTACTAGAAAAAGATACTCCTAATCAAGATCTATCATTATAGATATAGATGAGTCATTTTGGAGCATCCTGAAGGATTTTTGATGTTCTAGACGAAAATCAAATCACACCCAAAACCATCACCTGATCCTTCCCAACCCCCAAAATCGATAAAGACTTCAAAATAGATACTTGACATGTACTAGAAAAAGATACTCCTAATCAAGATCTATCATTATAGATATAGATGAGTCATTTTGGAGCATCCTGAAGGATTTTTGATGTTCTAGACGAAAATCAAATCACACCCAAAACCATCACCTGATCCTTCCCAACCCCCAAAATCGATCAAGACTTCAAAATAGATACTTGACATGTACTAGAAAAAGATACTCCTAATCAAAATCTATCATTATAGATATAGATGAGTCATTTTGGAGCATCCTGAAGGATTTTTGATGTTCTAGACGAAAATCAAATCACACCCAAAACCATCACCTGATCCTTCCCAACCCCCAAAATCAATCAAGACTTCAAAATAGATACTTGACATGTACTAGAAAAAGATACTCCTAATCAAGATCTATCATTATAGATATAGATGAGTCATTTTGGAGCATCCTGAAGGATTTTTGATGTTCTAGACGAAAATCAAATCACACCCAAAACCATCACCTGATCCTTCCCAACCCCAAAATCGATCAAGACTTCAAAATAGATACTTGACACTAGAAAAAGATACTCCTAATCAAGATCTATCATTATAGATATAGATGAGTCATTTTGGAGCATCCTGAAGGATTTTTGATGTTCTAGACGAAAATCAAATCACACCCAAAACCATCACCTGATCCTTCCCAACCCCCAAAATCGATCAAGACTTCAAAATAGATACTTGACATGTACTAGAAAAAGATACTCCTAATCAAGATCTATCATTATAGATATAGATGAGTCATTTTGGAGCATCCTGAAGGATTTTTGATGTTCTAGACGAAAATCAAATCACACCCAAAACCATCACCTGATCCTTCCCAACCCCCAAAATCGATCAAGACTTCAAAATAGATACTTGACATGTACTAGAAAAAGATACTCCTAATCAAGATCTATCATTATAGATATAGATGAGTCATTTTGGAGCATCCTGAAGGATTTTTGATGTTCTAGACGAAAATCAAATCACACCCAAAACCATCACCTGATCCTTCCCAACCCCCAAAATCGATCAAGACTTCAAAATAGATACTTGACATGTACTAGAAAAAGATACTCCTAATCAAGATCTATCATTATAGATATAGATGAGTCATTTTGGAGCATCCTGAAGGATTTTTGATGTTCTAGACGAAAATCAAATCACACCCAAAACCATCACCTGATCCTGCCCAACCCCCAAAATCGATCAAGACTTCTAAATAGATACTTGACATGTACTAGAAAAAGATACTCCTAATCAAGATCTATCATTATAGATGTGAATGAGTCATTTTGGAGCATCCTGAAGGATTTTTGATGTTCTAGACGAAAATCAAATCACACCCAAAACCATCACCTGATCCTTCCCAACCCCCAAAATCGATCAAGACTTCAAAATAGATACTTGACATGTACTAGAAAAAGATACTCCTAATTAAGATCTATCATTATAGATATAGATGAGTCATTTTGGAGCATCCTGAAGGATTTTTGATGTTCTAGACGAAAATCAAATCACACCCAAAACCATCACCTGATCCTTCCCAACCCCCAAAATCGATCAAGACTTCAAAATAGATACTTGACATGTACTAGAAAAAGATACTCCTAATCAAGATCTATCATTATAGATATAGATGAGTCATTTTGGAGCATCCTGAAGGATTTTTGATGTTCTAGACGAAAATCAAATCACACCCAAAACCATCACCTGATCCTTCCCAACCCCCAAAATCGATCAAGACTTCAAAATAGATACTTGACATGTACTAGAAAAAGATACTCCTAATCAAGATCTATCATTATAGATATAGATGAGTCATTTTGGAGCATCCTGAAGGATTTTTGATGTTCTAGACGAAAATCAAATCACACCCAAAACCATCACCTGATCCTTCCCAACCCCCAAAATCGATCAAGACTTCAAAATAGATACTTGACACTAGAAAAAGATACTCCTAATCAAGATCTATCATTATAGATATAGATGAGTCATTTTGGAGCATCCTGAAGGATTTTTGATGTTCTAGACGAAAATCAAATCACACCCAAAACCATCACCTGATCCTTCCCAACCCCCAAAATCGATCAAGACTTCAAAATAGATACTTGACATGTACTAGAAAAAGATACTCCTAATCAAGATCTATCATTATAGATATAGATGAGTCATTTTGGAGCATCCTGAAGGATTTTTGATGTTCTAGACGAAAATCAAATCACACCCAAAACCATCACCTGATCCTTCCCAACCCCCAAAATCGATCAAGACTTCAAAATAGATACTTGACATGTACTAGAAAAAGATACTCCTAATCAAGATCTATCATTATAGATATAGATGAGTCATTTTGGAGCAACCTGAAGGATTTTTGATGTTCTAGACGAAAATCAAATCACACCCAAAACCATCACCTGATCCTTCCCAACCCCCAAAATCAATCAAGACTTCAAAATAGATACTTGACATGTACTAGAAAAAGATACTCCTAATCAAGATCTATCATTATAGATATAGGTGAGTCATTTTGGAGCATCCTGAAGGATTTTTGATGTTCTAGACGAAAATCAAATCACACCCAAAACCATCACCTGATCCTTCCCAACCCCCAAAATCGATCAAGACTTCAAAATAGATACTTGACATGTACTAGAAAAAGATACTCCTAATCAAGATCTATCATTATAGATATAGATGAGTCATTTTGGAGCATCCTGAAGGATTTTTGATGTTCTAGACGAAAATAAAATCACACCCAAAACCATCACCTGATCCTTCCCAACCCCCAAAATCGATCAAGACTTCAAAATAGATACTTGACATGTACTAGAAAAAGATACTCCTAATCAAGATCTATCATTATAGATATAGATGAGTCATTTTGGAGCATCCTGAAAGATTTTTGATGTTCTAGACGAAAATCAAATCACACCCAAAACCATCACCTGATCCTTCCCAACCCCCAAAACCGATCAAGACTTCAAAATAGATACTTGACATGTACTAGAAAAAGATACTCCTAATCAAGATCTATCATTATAGATATAGATGAGTCATTTTGGAGCATCCTGAAGGATTTTTGATGTTCTAGACGAAAATCAAATCACACCCAAAACCATCACCTGATCCTTCCCAACCCCCAAAATCGATCAAGACTTCAAAATAGATACTTGACATGTACTAGAAAAAGATACTCCTAATCAAGATCTATCATTATAGATATATCCTGAAGGATTTTTGATGTTCTAGACGAAAATCAAATCACACCCAAAACCATCACCTGATCCTTCCCAACCCCCAAAATCGATCAAGACTTCAAAATAGATACTTGACATGTACTAGAAAAAGATGCTCCTAATCAAGATCTATCATTATAGATATAGATGAGTCATTTTGGAGCATCCTGAAGGATTTTTGATGTTCTAGACGAAAATCAAATCACACCCAAAACCATCACCTGATCCTTCCCAACCCCCAAAATCGATCAAGACTTCAAAATAGATACTTGACATGTACTAGAAAAAGATACTCCTAATCAAGATCTATCATTATAGATATAGATGAGTCATTTTAGAGCATCCTGAAGGATTTTTGATGTTCTAGACGAAAATCAAATCACACCCAAAACCATCACCTGATCCTTCCCAACCCCCAAAATCGATCAAGACTTCAAAATAGATACTTGACATGTACTAGAAAAAGATACTCCTAATCAAGATCTATCATTATAGATATAGATGAGTCATTTTGGAGCATCCTGAAGGATTTTTGATGTTCTAGACGAAAATCAAATCACACCCAAAACCATCACCTGATCCTTCCCAACCCCCAAAATCGATCAAGACTTCAAAATAGATACTTGACATGTACTAGAAAAAGATACTCCTAATCAAGATCTATCATTATAGATATAGATGAGTCATTTTGGAGCATCCTGAAGGATTTTTGATGTTCTAGACGAAAATCAAATCACACCCAAAACCATCACCTGATCCTTCCCAACCCCCAAAATCGATCAAGACTTCAAAATAGATACTTGACATGTACTAGAAAAAGATACTCCTAATCAAGATCTATCATTATAGATATAGATGAGTCATTTTGGAGCATCCTGAAGGATTTTTGATGTTCTAGACGAAAATCAAATCACACCCAAAACCATCACCTGATCCTTCCCAACCCCCAAAATCGATCAAGACTTCAAAATAGATACTTGACATGTACTAGAAAAAGATACTCCTAATCAAGATCTATAATTATAGATATAGATGAGTCATTTTGGAGCATCCTGAAGGATTTTTGATGTTCTAGACGAAAATCAAATCACACCCAAAACCATCACCTGATCCTTCCCAACCCCCAAAATCGATCAAGACTTCAAAATAGATACTTGACATGTACTAGAAAAAGATACTCCTAATCAAGATCTATCATTATAGATATAGATGAGTCATTTTGGAGCATCCTGAAGGATTTTTGATGTTCTAGACGAAAATCAAATCACACCCAAAACCATCACCTGATCCTTCCCAACCCCCAAAATCGATCAAGACTTCAAAATAGATACTTGACATGTACTAGAAAAAGATACTCCTAATCAAGATCTATCATTATAGATAAGATGAGTCATTTTGGAGCATCCTGAAGGATTTTTGATGTTCTAGACGAAAATCAAATCACACCCAAAACCATCACCTGATCCTTCCCAACCCCCAAAATCGATCAAGACTTCAAAATAGATACTTGACATGTACTAGAAAAAGATACTCCTAATCAAGATCTATCATTATAGATATAGATGAGTCATTTTGGAGCATCCTGAAGGATTTTTGATGTTCTAGACGAAAATCAAATCACACCCAAAACCATCACCTGATCCTTCCCAACCCCCAAAATCGATCAAGACTTCAAAATAGATACTTGACATGTACTAGAAAAAGATACTCCTAATCAAGATCTATCATTATAGATATAGATGAGTCATTTTGGAGCATCCTGAAGGATTTTTGATGTTCTAGACGAAAATCAAATCACACCCAAAACCATCACCTGATCCTTCCCAACCCCCAAAATCGATCAAGACTTCAAAATAGATACTTGACATGTACTAGAAAAAGATACTCCTAATCAAGATCTATCATTATAGATATAGATGAGTCATTTTGGAGCATCCTGAAGGATTTTTGATGTTCTAGACGAAAATCAAATCACACCCAAAACCATCACCTGATCCTTCCCAACCCCCAAAATCGATCAAGACTTCAAAATAGATACTTGACATGTACTAGAAAAAGATACTACTAATCAAGATCTATCATTATAGATATAGATGAGTCATTTTGGAGCATCCTGAAGGATTTTTGATGTTCTAGACGAAAATCAAATCACACCCAAAACCATCACCTGATCCTTCCCAACCCCCAAAATCGATCAAGACTTCAAAGTAGATACTTGACATGTACTAGAAAATGATACTCCTAATCAAGATCTATCATTATAGATATAGATGAGTCATTTTGGAGCATCCTGAAGGATTTTTGATGTTCTAGACGAAAATCAAATCACACCCAAAACCATCACCTGATCCTTCCCAACCCCCAAAATCGATCAAGACTTCAAAATAGATACTTGACATGTACTAGAAAAAGATACTCCTAATCAAGATCTATCATTATAGATATAGATGAGTCATTTTGGAGCATCCTGAAAGATTTTTGATGTTCTAGACGAAAATCAAATCACACCCAAAACCATCACCTGATCCTTCCCAACCCCCAAAATCGATCAAGACTTCAAAATAGATACTTGACATGTACTAGAAAAAGATACTCCTAATCAAGATCTATCATTATAGATATAGATGAGTCATTTTGGAGCATCCTGAAGGATTTTTGATGTTCTAGACGAAAATCAAATCACACCCAAAACCATCACCTGATCCTTCCCAACCCCCAAAATCGATCAAGACTTCAAAATAGATACTTGACATGTACTAGAAAAAGATACTCCTAATCAAGATCTATCATTATAGATATAGATGAGTCATTTTGGAGCATCCTGAAGGATTTTTGATGTTCTAGACGAAAATCAAATCACACCCAAAACCATCACCTGATCCTTCCCAACCCCCAAAATCGATCAAGACTTCAAAATAGATACTTGACATGTACTAGAAAAAGATACTCCTAATCAAGATCTATCATTATAGATATAGATGAGTCATTTTGGAGCATCCTGAAGGATTTTTGATGTTCTAGACGAAAATCAAATCACACCCAAAACCATCACCTGATCCTTCCCAACCCCCAAAATCGATCAAGACTTCAAAATAGATACTTGACATGTACTAGAAAAAGATACTCCTAATCAAGATCTATCATTATAGATATAGATGAGTCATTTTGGAGCATCCTGAAGGATTTTTGATGTTCTAGACGAAAATCAAATCACACCCAAAACCATCACCTGATCCTTCTCAACCCCCAAAATCGATCAAGACTTCAAAATAGATACTTGACATGTACTAGAAAAAGATACTCCTAATCAAGATCTATCATTATAGATATAGATGAGTCATTTTGGAGCATCCTGAAGGATTTTTGATGTTCTAGACGAAAATCAAATCACACCCAAAACCATCACCTGATCCTTCCCAATCCCCAAAATCGATCAAGTTTTCAAAATAGATACTTGACATGTACTAGAAAAAGATACTCCTAATCAAGATCTATCATTATAGATATAGATGAGTCATTTTGGAGCATCCTGAAGGATTTTTGATGTTCTAGACGAAAATCAAATCACACCCAAAACCATCACCTGATCCTTCCCAACCCCCAAAATCGATCAAGACTTCAAAATAGATACTTGACATGTACTAGAAAAAGATACTCCTAATCAAGATCTATCATTATAGATATAGATGAGTCATTTTGGAGCATCCTGAAGGATTTTTGATGTTCTAGACGAAAATCAAATCACACCCAAAACCATCACCTGATCCTTCCCAACCCCCAAAATCGATCAAGACTTCAAAATAGATACTTGACATGTACTAGAAAAAGATACTCCTAATCAAGATCTATCATTGTAGATATAGATGAGTCATTTTGGAGCATCCTGAAGGATTTTTGATGTTCTAGACGAAAATCAAATCACACCCAAAACCATCACCTGATCCTTCCCAACCCCCAAAATCGATCAAGACTTCAAAATAGATACTTGACATGTACTAGAAAAAGATACTCACAATCAAGATCTATCATTATAGATATAGATGAGTCATTTTGGAGCATCCTGAAGGATTTTTGATGTTCTAGACGAAAATCAAATCACACCCAAAACCATCACCTGATCCTTCCCAACCCCCAAAATCGATCAAGACTTCAAAATAGATACTTGACATGTACTAGAAAAAGATACTCCTAATCAAGATCTATCATTATAGATATAGATGAGTCATTTTGGAGCATCCTGAAGGATTTTTGATGTTCTAGACGAAAATCAAATCACACCCAAAACCATCACCTGATCCTTCCCAACCCCCAAAATCGATCAAGACTTCAAAATAGATACTTGACATGTACTAGAAAAAGATACTCCTAATCAAGATCTATCATTATAGATATAGATGAGTCATTTTGGAGCATCCTGAAGGATTTTTGATGTTCTAGACGAAAATCAAATCACACCCAAAACCATCACCTGATCCTTCCCAACCCCCAAAATCGATCAAGACTTCAAAATAGATACTTGACATGTACTAGAAAAAGATACTCCTACTCAAGATCTATCATTATAGATATAGATGAGTCATTTTGGAGCATCCTGAAGGATTTTTGATGTTCTAGACGAAAATCAAATCACACCCAAAACCATCACCTGATCCTTCCCAACCCCCAAAATCGATCAAGACTTCAAAATAGATACTTGACATGTACTAGAAAAAGATACTCCTAATCAAGATCAATCATTATAGATATAGATGAGTCATTTTGGAGCATCCTGAAGGATTTTTGATGTTCTAGACGAAAATCAAATCACACCCAAAACCATCACCTGATCCTTCCCAACCCCCAAAATCGATCAAGACTTCAAAATAGATACTTGACATGTACTAGAAAAAGATACTCCTAATCAAGATCTATCATTATAGATATAGATGAGTCATTTTGGAGCATCCTGAAGGATTTTTGATGTTCTAGACGAAAATCAAATCACACCCAAAACCATCACCTGATCCTTCCCAACCCCCAAAATCGATCAAGACTTCAAAATAGATACTTGACATGTACTAGAAAAAGATACTCCTAATCAAGATCTATCATTATAGATATAGATGAGTCATTTTGGAGCATCCTGAAGGATTTTTGATGCTCTAGACGAAAATCAAATCACACCCAAAACCATCACCTGATCCTTCCCAAACCCCAAAATCGATCAAGACTTCAAAATAGATACTTGACATGTACTAGAAAAAGATACTCCTAATCAAGATCTATCATTATAGATATAGATGAGTCATTTTGGAGCATCCTGAAGGATTTTTGATGTTCTAGACGAAAATCAAATCACACCCAAAACCATCACCTGATCCTTCCCAACCCCCAAAATCGATCAAGACTTCAAAATAGATACTTGACATGTACTAGAAAAAGATACTCCTAATCAAGATCTATCATTATAGATATAGATGAGTCATTTTGGAGCATCCTGAAGGATTTTTGATGTTCTAGACGAAAATCAAATCACACCCAAAACCATCACCTGATCCTTCCCAACCCCCACAATCGATCAAGACTTCAAAATAGATACTTGACATGTACTAGAAAAAGATACTCCTAATCAAGATCTATCATTATAGATATAGATGAGTCATTTTGGAGCATCCTGAAGGATTTTTGATGTTCTAGACGAAAATCAAATCACACCCAAAACCATCACCTGATCCTTCCCAACCCCCAAAATCGATCAAGACTTCAAAATAGATACTTGACATGTACTAGAAAAAGATACTCCTAATCAAGATCTATCATTATAGATATAGATGGGTCATTTTGGAGCATCCTGAAGGATTTTTGATGTTCTAGACGAAAATCAAATCACACCCAAAACCATCACCTGATCCTTCCCAACCCCCAAAATCGATCAAGACTTCAAAATAGATACTTGACATGTACTAGAAAAAGATACTCCTAATCAAGATCTATTATTATAGATATAGATGAGTCATTTTGGAGCATCCTGAAGGATTTTTTATGTTCTAGACGAAAATCAAATCACACCCAAAACCATCACCTGATCCTTCCCAACCCCCAAAATCGATCAAGACTTCAAAATAGATACTTGACATGTACTAGAAATAGATACTCCTAATCAAGATCTATCATTATAGATATAGATGAGTCATTTTGGAGCATCCTGAAGGATTTTTGATGTTCTAGACGAAAATCAAATCACACCCAAAACCATCACCTGATCCTTCCCAACCCCCAAAATCGATCAAGACTTCAAAATAGATACTTGACATGTTCTAGAAAAAGATACTCCTAATCAAGATCTATCATTATAGATATAGATGAGTCATTTTGGAGCATCCTGAAGGATTTTTGATGTTCTAGACGAAAATCAAATCACACCCAAAACCATCACCTGATCCTTCCCAACCCCCAAAATCGATCAAGACTTCAAAATAGATACTTGACATGTACTAGAAAAAGATACTCCTAATCAAGATCAATCATTATAGATATAGATGAGTCATTTTGGAGCATCCTGAAGGATTTTTGATGTTCTAGACGAAAATCAAATCACACCCAAAACCATCACCTGATCCTTCCCAACCCCCAAAATCGATCAAGACTTCAAAATAGATACTTGACATGTACTAGAAAAAGATACTCCTAATCAAGATCTATCATTATAGATATAGATGAGTCATTTTGGAGCATCCTGAAGGATTTTTGATGTTCTAGACGAAAATCAAATCACACCCAAAACCATCACCTGATCCTTCCCAACCCCCAAAATCGATCAAGACTTCAAAATAGATACTTGACATGTACTAGAAAAAGATACTCCTAATCAAGATTTATCATTATAGATATAGATGAGTCATTTTGGAGCATCCTGAAGGATTTTTGATGTTCTAGACGAAAATCAAATCACACCCAAAACCATCACCTGATCCTTCCCAACCCCCAAAATCGATCAAGACTTCAAAATAGATACTTGACATGCACTAGAAAAAGATACTCCTAATCAAGATCTATCATTATAGATATAGATGAGTCATTTTGGAGCATCCTGAAGGATTTTTGATGTTCTAGACGAAAATCAAATCACACCCAAAACCATCACCTGATCCTTCACAACCCCCAAAATCGATCAAGACTTCAAAATAGATACTTGACATGTACTAGAAAAAGATACTCCTAATCAAGATCTATCATTATAGATATAGATGAGTCATTTTGGAGCATCCTGAAGGATTTTTGATGTTCTAGACGAAAATCAAATCACACCCAAAACCATCACCTGATCCTTCCCAACCCCCAAAATCGATCAAGACTTCAAAATAGATACTTGACATGTACTAGAAAAAGATACTCCTAATCAAGATCTATCATTATAGATATAGATGAGTCATTTTGGAGCATCCTGAAGGATTTTTGATGTTCTAGACGAAAATCAAATCACACCCAAAACCATCACCTGATCCTTCCCAACCCCCAAAATCGATCAAGACTTCAAAATAGATACTTGACATGTACTAGAAAAAGATACTCCTAATCAAGATCTATCATTATAGATATAGATGAGTCATTTTGGAGCATCCTGAAGGATTTTTGATGTTCTAGACGAAAATCAAATCAAAACTAAAACCATCACCTGATCCTTCCCAACCCCCAAAATCGATCAAGACTTCAAAATAGATACTTGACATGTACTAGAAAAAGATACTCCTAATCAAGATCTATCATTATAGATATAGATGAGTCATTTTGGAGCATCCTGAAGGATTTTTGATGTTCTAGACGAAAATCAAATCACACCCAAAACCATCACCTGATCCTTCCCAACCCCCAAAATCGATAAAGACTTCAAAATAGATACTTGACATGTACTAGAAAAAGATACTCCTAATCAAGATCTATCATTATAGATATAGATGAGTCATTTTGGAGCATCCTGAAGGATTTTTGATGTTCTAGACGAAAATCAAATCACACCCAAAACCATCACCTGATCCTTCCCAACCCCTAAAATCGATCAAGACTTCAAAATAGATACTTGACATGTACTAGAAAAAGATACTCCTAATCAAGATCTATCATTATAGATATAGATGAGTCATTTTGGAGCATCCTGAAGGATTTTTGATGTTCTAGACGAAAATCAAATCACACCCAAAACCATCACCTGATCCTTCCCAACCCCCAAAATCGATCAAGACTTCAAAATAGATACTTGACATGTACTAGAAAAAGATACTCCCAATCAAGATCTATCATTATAGATATAGATGAGTCATTTTGGAGCATCCTGAAGGATTTTTGATGTTCTAGACGAAAATCAAATCACACCCAAAACCATCACCTGATCCTTCCCAACCCCTAAAATCGATCAAGACTTCAAAATAGATACTTGACATGTACTAGAAAAAGATACTCCTAATCAAGATCTATCATTATAGATATAGATGAGTCATTTTGGAGCATCCTGAAGGATTTTTGATGTTCTAGACGAAAATCAAATCACACCCAAAACCATCACCTGATCCTTCCCAACCCCCAAAATCGATCAAGACTTCAAAATAGATACTTGACATGTACTAGAAAAAGATACTCCTAATCAAGATCTATCATTATAGATATAGATGGGTCATTTTGGAGCATCCTGAAGGATTTTTGATGTTCTAGACGAAAATCAAATCACACCCAAAACCATCACCTGATCCTTCCCAACCCCCAAAATCGATCAAGACTTCAAAATAGATACTTGACATGTACTAGAAAAAGATACTCCTAATCAAGATCTATCATTATAGATATAGATGAGTCATTTTGGAGCATCCTGAAGGATTTTTTATGTTCTAGACGAAAATCAAATCACACCCAAAACCATCACCTGATCCTTCCCAACCCCCAAAATCGATCAAGACTTCAAAATAGATACTTGACATGTACTAGAAAAAGATACTCCTAATCAAGATCTATCATTATAGATATAGATGAGTCATTTTGGAGCATCCTGAAGGATTTTTGATGTTCTAGACGAAAATCAAATCACACCCAAAACCATCACCTGATCCTTCCCAACCCCCAAAATCGATCAAGACTTCAAAATAGATACTTGACATGTTCTAGAAAAAGATACTCCTAATCAAGATCTATCATTATAGATATAGATGAGTCATTTTGGAGCATCCTGAAGGATTTTTGATGTTCTAGACGAAAATCAAATCACACCCAAAACCATCACCTGATCCTTCCCAACCCCCAAAATCGATCAAGACTTCAAAATAGATACTTGACATGTACTAGAAAAAGATACTCCTAATCAAGATCAATCATTATAGATATAGATGAGTCATTTTGGAGCATCCTGAAGGATTTTTGATGTTCTAGACGAAAATCAAATCACACCCAAAACCATCACCTGATCCTTCCCAACCCCCAAAATCGATCAAGACTTCAAAATAGATACTTGACATGTACTAGAAAAAGATACTCCTAATCAAGATCTATCATTATAGATATAGATGAGTCATTTTGGAGCATCCTGAAGGATTTTTGATGTTCTAGACGAAAATCAAATCACACCCAAAACCATCACCTGATCCTTCCCAACCCCCAAAATCGATCAAGACTTCAAAATAGATACTTGACATGTACTAGAAAAAGATACTCCTAATCAAGATTTATCATTATAGATATAGATGAGTCATTTTGGAGCATCCTGAAGGATTTTTGATGTTCTAGACGAAAATCAAATCACACCCAAAACCATCACCTGATCCTTCCCAACCCCCAAAATCGATCAAGACTTCAAAATAGATACTTGACATGCACTAGAAAAAGATACTCCTAATCAAGATCTATCATTATAGATATAGATGAGTCATTTTGGAGCATCCTGAAGGATTTTTGATGTTCTAGACGAAAATCAAATCACACCCAAAACCATCACCTGATCCTTCACAACCCCCAAAATCGATCAAGACTTCAAAATAGATACTTGACATGTACTAGAAAAAGATACTCCTAATCAAGATCTATCATTATAGATATAGATGAGTCATTTTGGAGCATCCTGAAGGATTTTTGATGTTCTAGACGAAAATCAAATCACACCCAAAACCATCACCTGATCCTTCCCAACCCACAAAATCGATCAAGACTTCAAAATAGATACTTGACATGTACTAGAAAAAGATACTCCTAATCAAGATCTATCATTATAGATATAGATGAGTCATTTTGGAGCATCCTGAAGGATTTTTGATGTTCTAGACGAAAATCAAATCACACCCAAAACCATCACCTGATCCTTCCCAACCCCCAAAATCGATCAAGACTTCAAAATAGATACTTGACATGTACTAAAAAAAGATACTCCTAATCAAGATCTATCATTATAGATATAGATGAGTCATTTTGGAGCATCCTGAAGGATTTTTGATGTTCTAGACGAAAATCAAATCAAACCCAAAACCATCACCTGATCCTTCCCAACCCCCAAAATCGATCAAGACTTCAAAATAGATACTTGACATGTACTAGAAAAAGATACTCCTAATCAAGATCTATCATTATAGATATAGATGAGTCATTTTGGAGCATCCTGAAGGATTTTTGATGTTCTAGACGAAAATCAAATCACACCCAAAACCATCACCTGATCCTTCCCAACCCCCAAAATCGATCAAGACTTCAAAATAGATACTTGACATGTACTAGAAAAAGATACTCCTAATCAAGATCTATCATTATAGATATAGATGAGTCATTTTGGAGCATCCTGAAGGATTTTTGATGTTCTAGACGAAAATCAAATCACACCCAAAACCATCACCTGATCCTTCCCAACCCCTAAAATCGATCAAGACTTCAAAATAGATACTTGACATGTACTAGAAAAAGATACTCCTAATCAAGATCTATCATTATAGATATAGATGAGTCATTTTGGAGCATCCTGAAGGATTTTTGATGTTCTAGACGAAAATCAAATCACACCCAAAACCATCACCTGATCCTTCCCAACCCCCAAAATCGATCAAGACTTCAAAATAAATACTTGACATGTACTAGAAAAAGATACTCCTAATCAAGATCTATCATTATAGATATAGATGAGTCATTTTGGAGCATCCTGAAGGATTTTTGATGTTCTAGACGAAAATCAAATCACACCCAAAACCATCACCTGATCCTTCCCAACCCCCAAAATCGATCAAGACTTAAAAATAGATACTTGACATGTACTAAAAAAAGATACTCCTAATCAAGATCTATCATTATAGATATAGATGAGTTATTTTGGAGCATCCTGAAGGATATTTGATGTTCTAGACGAAAATCAAATCACACCCAAAACCATCACCTGATCCTTCCCAACCCCCAAAATCGATCAAGACTTCAAAATAGATACTTGACATGTACTAGAAAAAGATACTCCTAATCAAGATCTATCATTATAGATATAGATGAGTCATTTTGGAGCATCCTGAAGGATTTTTGATGTTCTAGACGAAAATCAAATCACACCCAAAACCATCACCTGATCCTTCCCAACCCCCAAAATCGATCAAGACTTCAACATAGATACTTGACATGTACTAGAAAAAGATACTCCTAATCAAGATCTATCATTATAGATATAGATGAGTCATTTTGGAGCATCCTGAAGGATTTTTGATGTTCTAGACGAAAATCAAATCACACCCAAAACCATCACCTGATCCTTCCCAACCCCCAAAATCGATCAAGACTTCAAAATAGATACTTGACATGTACAAGAAAAAGATACTCCTAATCAAGATCTATCATTATAGATATAAATGAGTCATTTTGGAGCATCCTGAAGGATTTTGGATGTTCTAGACGAAAATCAAATCACACCCAAAACCATCACCTGATCCTTCCCAACCCCCAAAATCGATCAAGACTTCAAAATAGATACTTGACATGTACTAGAAAAAGATACTCCTAATCAAGATCTATCATTATAGATATAGATGAGTCATTTTGGAGCATCCTGAAGGATTTTTGATGTTCTAGACGAAAATCAAATCACACCCGAAACCATCACCTGATCCTTCCCAACCCCCAAAATCGATCAAGACTTCAAAATAGATACTTGACATGTACTAGAAAAAGATACTCCTAATCAAGATCTATCATTATAGATATAGATGAGTCATTTTGGAGCATCCTGAAGGATTTTTGATGTTCTAGACGAAAATCAAATCACACCCAAAACCATCACCTGATCCTTCCCAACCCCCAAAATCGATCAAGACTTCAAAATAGATACTTGACATGTACTAGAAAAAGATACTCCTAATCAAGATCTATCATTATAGATATAGATGAGTCATTTTGGAGCATCCTGAAGGATTTTTGATGTTCTAGACGAAAATCAAATCACACCCAAAACCATCACCTGATCCTTCCCAACCCCCAAAATCGATCAAGACTTCAAAATAGATACTTGACATGTACTAGAAAAAGATACTCCTAATCAAGATCTATCATTATAGATATAGATGAGTCATTTTGGAGCATCCTGAAGGATTTTTGATGTTCTAGACGAAAATCAAATCACACCCAAAACCATCACCTGATCCTTCCCAACCCCCAAAATCGATCAAGACTTCAAAATAGATACTTGACATGTACTAGAAAAAGATACTCCTAATCAAGATCTATCATTATAGATATAGATGAGTCATTTTGGAGCATCCTGAAGGATTTTTGATGTTCTAGACGAAATCAAATCACACCCAAAACCATCACCTGATCCTTCCCAACCCCCAAAATCGATCAAGACTTCAAAATAGATACTTGACATGTACTAGAAAAAGATACTCCTAATCAAGATCTATCATTATAGATATAGATGAGTCATTTTGGATCACACCCAAAACCATCACCTGATCCTTCCCAACCCCCAAAATCGATCAAGACTTCAAAATAGATACTTGACATGTACTAGAAAAAGATACTCCTAATCAAGATCTTTCATTATAGATATAGATGAGTCATTTTGGAGCATCCTGAAGGATTTTTGATGTTCTGGACGAAAATCAAATCACACCCAAAACCATCACCTGATCCTTCCCAACCCCCAAAATCGATCAAGACTTCAAAATAGATACTTGACATGTACTAGAAAAAGATACTCCTAATCAAGATCTATCATTATAGATATAGATGAGTCATTTTGGAGCATCCTGAAGGATTTTTGATGTTCTATACGAAAATCAAATCACACCCAAAACCATCACCTGATCCTTCCCAACCCCCAAAATCGATCAAGACTTCAAAATAGATACTTGACATGTACTAGAAAAAGATACTCCTAATCAAGATCTATCATTATAGATATAGATGAGTCATTTTGGAGCATCCTGAAGGATTTTTGATGTTCTAGACGAAAATCAAATCACACCCAAAACCATCACCTGATCCTTCCCAACCCCCAAAATCGATCAAGACTTCAAAATAGATACTTGACATGCACTAGAAAAAGATACTCCTCCTAATCAAGATCTATCATTATAGATATAGATGAGTCATTTTGGAGCATCCTGAAGGATTTTTGATGTTCTAGACGAAAATCAAATCACACCCAAAACCATCACCTGATCCTTCCCAACCCCCAAAATCGATCAAGACTTCAAAATAGATACTTGACATGTACTAGAAAAAGATACTCCTAATCAAGATCTATCATTATAGATATAGATGAGTCATTTTGGAGCATCCTGAAGGATTTTTGATGTTCTAGACGAAAATCAAATCACACCCAAAACCATCACCTGATCCTTCCCAACCCCCAAAATCGATCAAGACTTCAAAATAGATACTTGACATGTACTAGAAAAAGATACCCCTAATCAAGATCTATCATTATAGATATAGATGAGTCATTTTGGAGCATCCTGAAGGATTTTTGATGTTCTAGACGAAAATCAAATCACACCCAAAACCATCACCTGATCCTTCCCAACCCCCAAAATCGATCAAGACTTCAAAATAGATACTTGACATGTACTAGAAAAAGATACTCCTAATCAATATCTATCATTA
The DNA here is from genome assembly GCF_945859685.1 of Eupeodes corollae. Lineage (NCBI taxonomy): Eukaryota > Metazoa > Arthropoda > Insecta > Diptera > Syrphidae > Eupeodes > Eupeodes corollae. The sequence continues at coordinate 35,166 of NW_026605678.1, read as the reverse complement.
TAGATATAGATGAGTCATTTTGGAGCATCCTGAAGGATTTTTGATGTTCTAGACGAAAATCAAATCACACCCAAAACCATCACCTGATCCTTCCCAACCCCCAAAATCGATCAAGACTTCAAAATAGATACTTGACATGTACTAGAAAAAGATACTCCTAATCAAGATCTATCATTATAGATATAGATGAGTCATTTTGGAGCATCCTGAAGGATTTTTGATGTTCTAGACGAAAATCAAATCACACCCAAAACCATCACCTGATCCTTCCCAACCCCCAAAATCGATCAAGACTTCAAAATAGATACTTGACATGTACTAGAAAAAGATACTCCTAATCAAGATCTATCATTATAGATATAGATGAGTCATTTTGGAGCATCCTGAAGGATTTTTGATGTTCTAGACGAAAATCAAATCACACCCTAAACCATCACCTGATCCTTCCCAACCCCCAAAATCGATCAAGACTTCAAAATAGATACTTGACATGTACTAGAAAAAGATACTATTAATCAAGATCTATCATTATAGATATAGATGAGTCATTTTGGAGCATCCTGAAGGATTTTTGATGTTCTAGACGAAAATCAAATCACACCCAAAACCATCACCTGATCCTTCCTAACCCCCAAAATCGATCAAGACTTCAAAATAGATACTTGACATGTACTAGAAAAAGATACTCCTAATCAAGATCTATCATTATAGATATAGATGAGTCATTTTGGAGCATCCTGAAGGATTTTTGATGTTCTAGACGAAAATCAAATCACACCCAAAACCATCACCTGATCCTTCCCAAACCCCCAAAATCGATCAAGACTTCAAAATAGATACTTGACATGTACTAGAAAAAGATACTCCTAATCAAGATCTATCATTATAGATATAGATGAGTCATTTTGGAGCATCCTGAAGGATTTTTGATGTTCTAGACGAAAATCAAATCACACCCAAAACCATCACCTGATCCTTCCCAACCCCCAAAATCGATCAAGACTTCAAAATAGATACTTGACATGTACTAGAAAAAGATACCCCTAATCAAGATCTATCATTATAGATATAGATGAGTCATTTTGGAGCATCCTGAAAGATTTTTGATGTTCTAGACGAAAATCAAATCACACCCAAAACCATCACCTGATCCTTCCCAACCCCCAAAATCGATCAAGACTTCAAAATAGATACTTGACATGTACTAGAAAAAGATACTCCTAATCAAGATCTATCATTATAGATATAGATGAGTCATTTTGGAGCATCCTGAAGGATTTTTGATGTTCTAGACGAAAATCAAATCACACCCAAAACCATCACCTGATCCTTCCCAACCCCCAAAATCGATCAAGACTTCAAAATAGATACTTGACATGTACTAGAAAAAGATACTCCTAATCAAGATCTATCATTATAGATATAGATGAGTAATTTTGGAGCATCCTGAAGGATTTTTGATGTTCTAGACGAAAATCAAATCACACCCAAAACCATCACCTGATCCTTCCCAACCCCCAAAATCGATCAAGACTTCAAAATAGATACTTGACATGTACTAGAAAAAGATACTCCTAATCAAGATCTATCATTATAGATATAGATGAGTCATTTTGGAGCATCCTGAAGGATTTTTGATGTTCTAGACGAAAATCAAATCACACCCAAAACCATCACCTGATCCTTCCCAACCCCCAAAATCGATCAAGACTTCAAAATAGATACTTGACATGTACTAGAAAAAGATACTCCTAATCAAGATCTATCATTATAGATATAGATGAGTCATTTTGGAGCATCCTGAAGGATTTTTGATGTTCTAGACGAAAATCAAATCACACCCAAAACCATCACCTGATCCTTCCCAACCCCCAAAATCGATCAAGACTTCAAAATAGATACTTGACATGTACTAGAAAAAGATACTCCTAATCAAGATCTATCATTATAGATATAGATGAGTCATTTTGGAGCATCCTGAAGGATTTTTGATGTTCTAGACGAAAATCAAATCACACCCAAAACCATCACCTGATCCTTCCCAACCCCCAAAATCGATCAAGACTTCAAAATAGATACTTGACATGTACCAGAAAAAGATACTCCTAATCAAGATCTATCATTATAGATATAGATGAGTCATTTTGGAGCATCCTGAAGGATTTTTGATGTTCTAGACGAAAATCAAATCACACCCAAAACCATCACCTGATCCTTCCCAACCCCCAAAATCGATCAAGACTTCAAAATAGATACTTGACATGTACTAGAAAAAGATACTCCTAATCAAGATCTATCATTATAGATATAGATGAGTCATTTTGGAGCATCCTGAAGGATTTTTGATGTTCTAGACGAAAATCAAATCACACCCAAAACCATCACCTGATCCTTCCCAACCCCCAAAATCGATCAAGACTTCAAAATAGATACTTGACATGTACTAGAAAAAGATACTCCTAATCAAGATCTATCATTATAGATATAGATGAGTCATTTTGGAGCATCCTGAAGGATTTTTGATGTTCTAGACGAAAATCAAATCACACCCAAAACCATCACCTGATCCTTCCCAACCCCCAAAATCGATCAAGACTTCAAAATAGATACTTGACATGTACTAGAAAAAGATACTCCTAATCAAGATCTATCATTATAGATATAGATGAGTCATTTTGGAGCATCCTGAAGGATTTTTGATGTTCTAGACGAAAATCAAATCACACCCAAAACCATCACCTGATCCTTCCCAACCCCCAAAATCGATCAAGACTTCAAAATAGATACTTGACATGTACTAGAAAAAGATACTCCTAATCAAGATCTATCATTATAGATATAGATGAGTCATTTTGGAGCATCCTGAAGGATTTTTGATGTTCTAGACGAAAATCAAATCACACCCAAAACCATCACCTGATCCTTCCCAACCCCCAAAATCGATCAAGACTTCAAAATAGATACTTGACATGTACTAGAAAAAGATACTCCTAATCAAGATCTATCATTATAGATATAGATAAGTCATTTTGGAGCATCCTGAAGGATTTTTGATGTTCTAGACGAAAATCAAATCACACCCAAAACCATCACCTGATCCTTCCCAACCCCCAAAATCGATCAAGACTTCAAAATAGATACTTGACATGTACAAGAAAAAGATACTCCTAATCAAGATCTATCATTTTAGATATAGATGAGTCATTTTGGAGCATCCTGAAGGATTTTTGATGTTCTAGACGAAAATCAAATCACACCCAAAACCATCACCTGATCCTTACCAACCCCCAAAATCGATCAAGACTTCAAAATAGATACTTGGCATGTACTAGAAAAAGATACTCCTAATCAAGATCTATCATTATAGATATAGATGAGTCATTTTGGAGCATCCTGAAGGATTTTTGATGTCCTAGACGAAAATCAAATCACACCCAAAACCATCACCTGATCCTTCCCAACCCCCAAAATCGATCAAGACTTCAAAATAGATACTTGACATGTACTAGAAAAAGATACTCCTAATCAAGATCTATCATTATAGATATAGATGAGTCATTTTGGAGCATCCTGAAGGATTTTTGATGTTCTAGACGAAAATCAAATCACACCCAAAACCATCACCTGATCCTTCCCAACCCCCAAAATCGATCAAGACTTCAAAATAGATACTTGACATGTACTAGAAAAAGATACTCCTAATCAAGATCTATCATTATAGATATAGATGAGTCATTTTGGAGCATCCTGAAGGATTTTTGATGTTCTAGACGAAAATCAAATCACACCCAAAACCATCACCTGATCCTTCCCAACCCCCAAAATCGATCAAGACTTCAAAATAGATACTTGACATGTACTAGAAAAAGATACTCCTAATCAAGATCTATCATTATAGATATAGATGAGTCATTTTGGAGCATCCTGAAGGATTTTTGATGTTCTAGACGAAAATCAAATCACACCCAAAACCATCACCTGATCCTTCCCAACCCCCAAAATCGATCAAGGGTTCAAAATAGATACTTGACTTGTACTAGAAAAAGATACTCCTAATCAAGATCTATCATTATAGATATAGATGAGTCATTTTGGAGCATCCTGAAGGATTTTTGATGTTCTAGACGAAAATCAAATCACACCCAAAACCATCACCTGATCCTTCCAACCCCCAAAATCGATCAAGACTTCAAAATAGATACTTGACATGTACTAGAAAAAGATACTCCTAATCAAGATCTATCATTATAGATATAGATGAGTCATTTTGGAGCATCCTGAAGGATTTTTGATGTTCTAGACGAAAATCAAATCACACCCAAAACCATCACCTGATCCTTCCCAACCCCCAAAATCGATCAAGACTTCAAAATAGATACTTGACATGTACTAGAAAAAGATACTCCTAATCAAGATCTATCATTATAGATATAGATGAGTCATTTTGGAGCATCCTGAAGGATTTTTGATGTTCTAGACGAAAATCAAATCACACCCAAAACCATCACCTGATCCTTCCCAACCCCCAAAATCGATCAAGACTTCAAAATAGATACTTGACATGTACTAGAAAAAGATACTCCTAATCAAGATCTATCATTATAGATATAGATGAGTCATTTTGGAGCATCCTGAAGGATTTTTGATGTTCTAGACGAAAATCAAATCACACCCAAAACCATCACCTGATCCTTCCCAACCCCCAAAATCGATCAAGACTTCAAAATAGATACTTGACATGTACTAGAAAAAGATACTCCTAATCAAGATCTATCATTATAGATATAGATGAGTCATTTTGGAGCATCCTGAAGGATTTTTGATGTTCTAGACGAAAATCAAATCCACCCAAAACCATCACCTGATCCTTGCCAACCCCCAAAAATCGATCAAGACTTCAAACAAAAAAGATACTTGACATGTACTAGAAAAAGATACTCCTAATCAAGATCTATCATTATAGATATAGATGAGTCATTTTGGAGCATCCTGAAGGATTTTTGATGTTCTAGACGAAAATCAAATCACACCCAAAACCATCACCTGATCCTTCCCAACCCCCAAAATCGATCAAGACTTCAAAATAGATACTTGACATGTACTAGAAAAAGATACTCCTAATCAAGATCTATCATTATAGATATAGATGAGTCATTTTGGAGCATCCTGAAGGATTTTTGATGTTCTAGACGAAAATCAAATCACACCCAAAACCATCACCTGATCCTTCCCAACCCCCAAAATCGATCAAGACTTCAAAATAGATACTTGACATGTACTAGAAAAAGATACTCCTAATCAAGATCTATCATTATAGATATAGATGAGTCATTTTGGAGCATCCTGAAGGATTTTTGATGTTCTAGACGAAAATCAAATCACACCCAAAACCATCACCTGATCCTTCCCAACCCCCAAAATCGATCAAGACTTCAAAATAGATACTTGACATGTACTAGAAAAAGATACTCCTAATCAAGATCTATCATTATAAATATAGATGAGTCATTTTGGAGCATCCTGAAGGATTTTTGATGTTCTAGACGAAAATCAAATCACACCCAAAACCATCACCTGATCCTTCCCAACCCCCAAAATCGATCAAGACTTCAAAATAGATACTTGACATGTACTAGAAAAAGATACTCCTAATCAAGATCTATCATTATAGATATAGATGAGTCATTTTGGAGCATCCTGAAGGATTTTTGATGTTCTAGACGAAAATCAAATCACACCCAAAACCATCACCTGATCCTTCCCAACCCCCAAAATCGATCAAGACTTCAAAATAGATACTTGACATGTACTAGAAAAAGATACTCCTAATCAAGATCTATCATTATAGATATAGATGAGTCATTTTGGAGCATCCTGAAGGATTTTTGATGTTCTAGACGAAAATCAAATCACACCCAAAACCATCACCTGATCCTTCCCAACCCCAAAATCGATCAAGACTTCAAAATAGATACTTGACATGTACTAGAAAAAGATACTCCTAATCAAGATCTATCATTATAGATATAGATGAGTCATTTTGGAGCATCCTGAAGGATTTTTGATGTTCTAGACGAAAATCAAATCACACCCAAAACCATCACCTGATCCTTCCCAACCCCCAAAATCGATCAAGACTTCAAAAAAGATACTTGACATGTACTAGAAAAAGATACTCCTAATCAAGATCTATCATTATAGATATAGATGAGTCATTTTGGAGCATCCTGAAGGATTTTTGATGTTCTAGACGAAAATCAAATCACACCCAAAACCATCACCTGATCCTTCCCAACCCCAAAATCGATCAAGACTTCAAAATAGATACTTGACATGTACTAGAAAAAGATACTCCTAATCAAGATCTATCATTATAGATATAGATGAGTCATTTTGGAGCATCCTGAAGGATTTTTGATGTTCTAGACGAAAATCAAATCACACCCAAAACCATCACCTGATCCTTCCCAACCCCCAAAATCGATCAAGACTTCAAAATAGATACTTGACATGTACTAGAAAAAGATACTCCTAATCAAGATCTATCATTATAGATATAGATGAGTCATTTTGGAGCATCCTGAAGGATTTTTGATGTTCTAGACGAAAATCAAATCACACCCAAAACCATCACCTGATCCTTCCCAACCCCCAAAATCGATCAAGACTTCAAAATAGATACTTGACATGTACTAGAAAAAGATACTCCTAATCAAGATCTATCATTATAAATATAGATGAGTCATTTTGGAGCATCCTGAAGGATTTTTGATGTTCTAGACGAAAATCAAATCACACCCAAAACCATCACCTGATCCTTCCCAACCCCCAAAATCGATCAAGACTTCAAAATAGATACTTGACATGTACTAGAAAAAGATACTCCTAATCAAGATCTATCATTATAGATATAGATGAGTCATTTTGGAGCATCCTGAAGGATTTTTGATGTTCTAGACGAAAATCAAATCACACCCAAAACCATCACCTGATCCTTCCCAACCCCCAAAATCGATCAAGACTTCAAAATAGATACTTGACATGTACTAGAAAAAGATACTCCTAATCAAGATCTATCATTATAGATATAGATGAGTCATTTTGGAGCATCCTGAAGGATTTTTGATGTTCTAGACGAAAATCAAATCACACCCAAAACCATCACCTGATCCTTCCCAACCCCCAAAATCGATCAAGACTTCAAAATAGATACTTGACATGTACTAGAAAAAGATACTCCTAATCAAGATCTATCATTATAGATATAGATGAGTCATTTTGGAGCATCCTGAAGGATTTTTGATGTTCTAGACGAAAATCAAATCACACCCAAAACCATCACCTGATCCTTCCCAACCCCCAAAATCGATCAAGACTTCAAAAAAGATACTTGACATGTACTAGAAAAAGATACTCCTAATCAAGATCTATCATTATAGATATAGATGAGTCATTTTGGAGCATCCTGAAGGATTTTTGATGTTCTAGACGAAAATCAAATCACACCCAAAACCATCACCTGATCCTTCCCAACCCCCAAAATCGATCAAGACTTCAAAATAGATACTTGACATGTACTAGAAAAAGATACTCCTAATCAAGATCTATCATTATAGATATAGATGAGTCATTTTGGAGCATCCTGAAGGATTTTTGATGTTCTAGACGAAAATCAAATCACACCCAAAACCATCACCTGATCCTTCCCAACCCCCAAAATCGATCAAGACTTCAAAATAGATACTTGACATGTACTAGAAAAAGATACTCCTAATCAAGATCTATCATTATAGATATAGATGAGTCATTTTGGAGCATCCTGAAGGATTTTTGATGTTCTAGACGAAAATCAAATCACACCCAAAACCATCACCTGATCCTTCCCAACCCCCAAAATCGATCAAGACTTCAAAATAGATACTTGACATGTACTAGAAAAAGATACTCCTAATCAAGATCTATAATTATAGATATAGATGAGTCATTTTGGAGCATCCTGAAGGATTTTTGATGTTCTAGACGAAAATCAAATCACACCCAAAACCATCACCTGATCCTTCCCAACCCCCAAAATCGATCAAGACTTCAAAATAGATACTTGACATGTACTAGAAAAAGATACTCCTAATCAAGATCTATCATTATAGATATAGATGAGTCATTTTGGAGCATCCTGAAGGATTTTTGATGTTCTAGACGAAAATCAAATCACACCCAAAACCATCACCTGATCCTTCCCAACCCCCAAAATCGATCAAGACTTCAAAATAGATACTTGACATGTACTAGAAAAAGATACTCCTAATCAAGATCTATCATTATAGATATAGATGAGTCATTTTGGAGCATCCTGAAGGATTTTTGATGTTCTAGACGAAAATCAAATCACACCCAAAACCATCACCTGATCCTTCCCAACCCCCAAAATCGATCAAGACTTCAAAATAGATACTTGACATGTACTAGAAAAAGATACTCCTAATCAAGATCTATCATTATAGATATAGATGAGTCATTTTGGAGCATCCTGAAGGATTTTTGATGTTCTAGACGAAAATCAAATCACACCCAAAACCATCACCTGATCTTTCCCAACCCCCAAAATCGATCAAGACTTCAAAATAGATACTTGACATGTACTAGAAAAAGATACTCCTAATCAAGATCTATCATTATAGATATAGATGAGTCATTTTGGAGCATCCTGAAGGATTTTTGATGTTCTAGACGAAAATCAAATCACACCCAAAACCATCACCTGATCCTTCCCAACCCCCAAAATCGATCAAGACTTCAAAATAGATACTTGACATGTACTAGAAAAAGATACTCCTAATCAAGATCTATCTTTATAGATATAGATGAGTCATTTTGGAGCATCCTGAAGGATTTTTGATGTTCTAGACGAAAATCAAATCACACCCAAAACCATCACCTGATCCTTCCCAACCCCCAAAATCGATCAAGACTTCAAAATAGATACTTGACATGTACTAGAAAAAGATACTCCTAATCAAGATCTATCATTATAGATATAGATGAGTCATTTTGGAGCATCCTGAAGGATTTTTGATGTTCTAGACGAAAATCAAATCACACCCAAAACCATCACCTGATACTTCCCAACCCCCAAAATCGATCAAGACTTCAAAATAGATACTTGACATGTTCTAGAAAAAGATACTCCTAATCAAGATCTATCATTATAGATATAGATGAGTCATTTTGGAGCATCCTGAAGGATTTTTGATGTTCTAGACGAAAATCAAATCACACCCAAAACCATCACCTGATCCTTCCCAACCCCCAAAATCGATCAAGACTTCAAAATAGATACTTGACATGTACTAGAAAAAGATACTCCTAATCAAGATCTATCATTATAGATATAGATGAGTCATTTTGGAGCATCCTGAAGGATTTTTGATGTTCTAGACGAAAATCAAATCACACCCAAAACCATCACCTGATCCTTCCCAACCCCCAAAATCGATCAAGACTTCAAAATAGATACTTGACATGTACTAGAAAAAGATACTCCTAATCAAGATCTATCATTATAGATGTAGATGAGTCATTTTGGAGCATCCTGAAGGATTTTTGATGTTCTAGACGAAAATCAAATCACACCCAAAACCATCACCTGATCCTTCCCAACCCCCAAAATCGATCAAGACTTCAAAATAGATACTTGACATGTACTAGAAAAAGATACTCCTAATCAAGATCTATCATTATAGATATAGATGAGTCATTTTGGAGCATCCTGAAGGATTTTTGATGTTCTAGACGAAAATCAAATCACACCCAAAACCATCACCTGATCCTTCCCAACCCCCAAAATCGATCAAGACTTCAAAATAGATACTTGACATGTACTAGAAAAAGATACTCTTAATCAAGATCTATCATTATAGATATAGATGAGTCATTTTGGAGCATCCTGAAGGATTTTTGATGTTCTAGACGAAATCAAATCACACCCAAAACCATCACCTGATCCTTCCCAACCCCCAAAATCGATCAAGACTTCAAAATAGATACTTGACATGTACTAGAAAAAGATACTCCTAATCAAGATCTATCATTATAGATATAGATGAGTCATTTTGGAGCATCCTGAAGGATTTTTGATGTTCTAGACGAAAATCAAATCACACCCAAAACCATCACCTGATCCTTCCCAACCCCCAAAATCGATCAAGACTTCAAAATAGATACTTGACATGTACTAGAAAAAGATACCCCTAATCAAGATCTATCATTATAGATATAGATGAGTCATTTTGGAGCATCCTGAAGGATTTTTGATGTTCTAGACGAAAATCAAATCACACCCAAAACCATCACCTGATCCTTCCCAACCCCCAAAATCGATCAAGACTTCAAAATAGATACTTGACATGTACTAGAAAAAGATACTCCTAATCAAGATCTATCATTATAGATATAGATGAGTCATTTTGGAGCATCCTGAAGGATTTTTGATGTTCTAGACGAAAATCAAATCACACCCAAAACCATCTCCTGATCCTTCCCAACCCCCAAAATCGATCAAGACTTCAAAATAGATACTTGACATGTACTAGAAAAAGATACTCCTAATCAAGATCTATCATTATAGATATAGATGAGTCATTTTGGAGCATCCTGAAGGATTTTTGATGTTCTAGACGAAAATCAAATCACACCCAAAACCATCACCTGATCCTTCCCAACCCCCAAAATCGATCAAGACTTCAAAATAGATACTTGACATGTACTAGAAAAAGATACTCCTAATCAAGATCTATCATTATAGATATAGATGAGTCATTTTGGAGCATCCTGAAGGATTTTTGATGTTCTAGACGAAAATCAAATCACACCCAAAACCATCACCTGATCCTTCCCAACCCCCAAAATCCATTAAGACTTCAAAATAGATACTTGACATGTACTAGAAAAAGATACTCCTAATCAAGATCTATCATTACAGATATAGATGAGTCATTTTGGAGCATCCTGAAGGATTTTTGATGTTCTAGACGAAAATCAAATCACACCCAAAACCATCACCTGATCCTTCCCAACCCCCAAAATCGATCAAGACTTCAAAATAGATACTTGACATGTACTAGAAAAAGATACTCCTAATCAAGATCTATCATTATAGATATAGATGAGTCATTTTGGAGCATCCTGAAGGATTTTTGATGTTCTAGACGAAAATCAAATCACACCCAAAACCATCACCTGATCCTTCCCAACCCCCAAAATCGATCAAGACTTCAAAATAGATACTTGATATGTACTAGAAAAAGATACTCCTAATCAAGATCTATCATTATAGATATAGATGAGTCATTTTGGAGCATCCTGAAGGATTTTTGATGTTCTAGACGAAAATCAAATCACACCCAAAACCATCACCTGATCCTTCCCAACCCCCAAAATCGATCAAGACTTCAAAATAGATACTTGACATGTACTAGAAAAAGATACTCCTAATCAAGATCTATCATTATAGATATAGATGAGTCATTTTGGAGCATCCTGAAGGATTTTTGATGTTCTAGACGAAAATCAAATCACACCCAAAACCATCACCTGATCCTTCCCAACCCCCAAAATCGATCAAGACTTCAAAATAGATACTTGACATGTACTAGAAAAAGATACTCTTAATCAAGATCTATCATTATAGATATAGATGAGTCATTTTGGAGCATCCTGAAGGATTTTTGATGTTCTAGACGAAATCAAATCACACCCAAAACCATCACCTGATCCTTCCCAACCCCCAAAATCGATCAAGACTTCAAAATAGATACTTGACATGTACTAGAAAAAGATACTCCTAATCAAGATCTATCATTATAGATATAGATGAGTCATTTTGGAGCATCCTGAAGGATTTTTGATGTTCTAGACGAAAATCAAATCACACCCAAAACCATCACCTGATCCTTCCCAACCCCCAAAATCGATCAAGACTTCAAAATAGATACTTGACATGTACTAGAAAAAGATACCCCTAATCAAGATCTATCATTATAGATATAGATGAGTCATTTTGGAGCATCCTGAAGGATTTTTGATGTTCTAGACGAAAATCAAATCACACCCAAAACCATCACCTGATCCTTCCCAACCCCCAAAATCGATCAAGACTTCAAAATAGATACTTGACATGTACTAGAAAAAGATACTCCTAATCAAGATCTATCATTATAGATATAGATGAGTCATTTTGGAGCATCCTGAAGGATTTTTGATGTTCTAGACGAAAATCAAATCACACCCAAAACCATCTCCTGATCCTTCCCAACCCCCAAAATCGATCAAGACTTCAAAATAGATACTTGACATGTACTAGAAAAAGATACTCCTAATCAAGATCTATCATTATAGATATAGATGAGTCATTTTGGAGCATCCTGAAGGATTTTTGATGTTCTAGACGAAAATCAAATCACACCCAAAACCATCACCTGATCCTTCCCAACCCCCAAAATCGATCAAGACTTCAAAATAGATACTTGACATGTACTAGAAAAAGATACTCCTAATCAAGATCTATCATTATAGATATAGATGAGTCATTTTGGAGCATCCTGAAGGATTTTTGATGTTCTAGACGAAAATCAAATCACACCCAAAACCATCACCTGATCCTTCCCAACCCCCAAAATCCATCAAGACTTCAAAATAGATACTTGACATGTACTAGAAAAAGATACTCCTAATCAAGATCTATCATTACAGATATAGATGAGTCATTTTGGAGCATCCTGAAGGATTTTTGATGTTCTAGACGAAAATCAAATCACACCCAAAACCATCACCTGATCCTTCCCAACCCCCAAAATCGATCAAGACTTCAAAATAGATACTTGACATGTACTAGAAAAAGATACTCCTAATCAAGATCTATCATTATAGATATAGATGAGTCATTTTGGAGCATCCTGAAGGATTTTTGATGTTCTAGACGAAAATCAAATCACACCCAAAACCATCACCTGATCCTTCCCAACCCCCAAAATCGATCAAGACTTCAAAATAGATACTTGATATGTACTAGAAAAAGATACTCCTAATCAAGATCTATCATTATAGATATAGATGAGTCATTTTGGAGCATCCTGAAGGATTTTTGATGTTCTAGACGAAAATCAAATCACACCCAAAACCATCACCTGATCCTTCCCAACCCCCAAAATCGATCAAGACTTCAAAATAGATACTTGACATGTACTAGAAAAAGATACTCCTAATCAAGATCTATCATTATAGATATAGATGAGTCATTTTGGAGCATCCTGAAGGATTTTTGATGTTCTAGACGAAAATCAAATCACACCCAAAACCATCACCTGATCCTTCCCAACCCCCAAAATCGATCAAGACTTCAAAATAGATACTTGACATGTACTAGAAAAAGATACTCCTAATCAAGATCTATCATTATAGATATAGATGAGTCATTTTGGAGCATCCTGAAGGATTTTTGATGTTCTAGACGAAAATCAAATCACACCCAAAACCATCACCTGATCCTTCCCAACCCCCAAAATCGATCAAGACTTCAAAATAGATACTTGACATGTACTAGAAAAAGATACTCCTAATCAAGATCTATCATTATAGATATAGATGAGTCATTTTGGAGCATCCTGAAGGATTTTTGATGTTCTAGACGAAAATCAAATCACACCCAAAACCATCACCTGATCCTTCCCAACCCCCAAAATCGATCAAGACTTCAAAATAGATACTTGACATGTACTAGAAAAAGATACTCCTAATCAAGATCTATCATTATAGATATAGATGAGTCATTTTGGAGCATCCTGAAGGATTTTTGATGTTCTAGACGAAAATCAAATCACACCCAAAACCATCACCTGATCCTTCCCAACCCCCAAAATCGATCAAGACTTCAAAATAGATACTTGACATGTACTAGAAAAAGATACTCCTAATCAAGATCTATCATTATAGATATAGATGAGTCATTTTGGAGCATCCTGAAGGATTTTTGATGTTCTAGACGAAAATCAAATCACACCCAAAACCATCACCTGATCCTTCCCAACCCCCAAAATCGATCAAGACTTCAAAATAGATACTTGACATGTACTAGAAAAAGATACTCTTAATCAAGATCTATCATTATAGATATAGATGAGTCATTTTGGAGCATCCTGAAGGATTTTTGATGTTCTAGACGAAATCAAATCACACCCAAAACCATCACCTGATCCTTCCCAACCCCCAAAATCGATCAAGACTTCAAAATAGATACTTGACATGTACTAGAAAAAGATACTCCTAATCAAGATCTATCATTATAGATATAGATGAGTCATTTTGGAGCATCCTGAAGGATTTTTGATGTTCTAGACGAAAATCAAATCACACCCAAAACCATCACCTGATCCTTCCCAACCCCCAAAATCGATCAAGACTTCAAAATAGATACTTGACATGTACTAGAAAAAGATACTCCTAATCAAGATCTATCATTATAGATATAGATGAGTCATTTTGGAGCATCCTGAAGGATTTTTGATGTTCTAGACGAAAATCAAATCACACCCAAAACCATCACCTGATCCTTCCCAACCCCCAAAATCGATCAAGACTTCAAAATAGATACTTGACATGTACTAGAAAAAGATACTCCTAATCAAGATCTATCATTATAAATATAGATGAGTCATTTTGGAGCATCCTGAAGGATTTTTGATGTTCTAGACGAAAATCAAATCACACCCAAAACCATCACCTGATCCTTCCCAACCCCCAAAATCGATCAAGACTTCAAAATAGATACTTGACATGTACTAGAAAAAGATACTCCTAATCAAGATCTATCATTATAGATATAGATGAGTCATTTTGGAGCATCCTGAAGGATTTTTGATGTTCTAGACGAAAATCAAATCACACCCAAAACCATCACCTGATCCTTCCCAACCCCCAAAATCGATCAAGACTTCAAAATAGATACTTGACATGTACTAGAAAAAGATACTCCTAATCAAGATCTATCATTATAGATATAGATGAGTCATTTTGGAGCATCCTGAAGGATTTTTGATGTTCTAGACGAAAATCAAATCACACCCAAAACCATCACCTGATCCTTCCCAACCCCCAAAATCGATCAAGACTTCAAAATAGATACTTGACATGTACTAGAAAAAGATACTCCTAATCAAGATCTATCATTATAAATATAGATGAGTCATTTTGGAGCATCCTGAAGGATTTTTGATGTTCTAGACGAAAATCAAATCACACCCAAAACCATCACCTGATCCTTCCCAACCCCCAAAATCGATCAAGACTTCAAAATAGATACTTGACATGTACTAGAAAAAGATACTCCTAATCAAGATCTATCATTATAGATATAGATGAGTCATTTTGGAGCATCCTGAAGGATTTTTGATGTTCTAGACGAAAATCAAATCACACCCAAAACCATCACCTGATCCTTCCCAACCCCCAAAATCGATCAAGACTTCAAAATAGATACTTGACATGTACTAGAAAAAGATACTCCTAATCAAGATCTATCATTATAGATATAGATGAGTCATTTTGGAGCATCCTGAAGGATTTTTGATGTTCTAGACGAAAATCAAATCACACCCAAAACCATCACCTGATCCTTCCCAACCCCCAAAATCGATCAAGACTTCAAAATAGATACTTGACATGTACTAGAAAAAGATACTCCTAATCAAGATCTATCATTATAGATATAGATGAGTCATTTTGGAGCATCCTGAAGGATTTTTGATGTTCTAGACGAAAATCAAATCACACCCAAAACCATCACCTGATCCTTCCCAACCCCCAAAATCGATCAAGACTTCAAAAAAGATACTTGACATGTACTAGAAAAAGATACTCCTAATCAAGATCTATCATTATAGATATAGATGAGTCATTTTGGAGCATCCTGAAGGATTTTTGATGTTCTAGACGAAAATCAAATCACACCCAAAACCATCACCTGATCCTTCCCAACCCCAAAATCGATCAAGACTTCAAAATAGATACTTGACATGTACTAGAAAAAGATACTCCTAATCAAGATCTATCATTATAGATATAGATGAGTCATTTTGGAGCATCCTGAAGGATTTTTGATGTTCTAGACGAAAATCAAATCACACCCAAAACCCATCACCTGATCCTTCCCAACCCCCAAAATCGATCAAGACTTCAAAATAGATACTTGACATGTACTAGAAAAAGATACTCCTAATAAAGATCTATCATTATAGATATAGATGAGTCATTTTGGAGCATCCTGAAGGATTTTTGATGTTCTAGACGAAAATCAAATCACACCCAAAACCATCACCTGATCCTTCCCAACCCCCAAAATCGATCAAGACTTCAAAATAGATACTTGACATGTACTAGAAAAAGATACTCCTAATCAAGATCTATCATTATAAATATAGATGAGTCATTTTGGAGCATCCTGAAGGATTTTGATGTTCTAGACGAAAATCAAATCACACCCAAAACCATCACCTGATCCTTCCCAACCCCCAAAATCGATCAAGACTTCAAAATAGATACTTGACATGTACTAGAAAAAGATACTCCTAATCAAGATCTATCATTATAGATATAGATGAGTCATTTTGGAGCATCCTGAAGGATTTTTGATGTTCTAGACGAAAATCAAATCACACCCAAAACCATCACCTGATCCTTCCCAACCCCCAAAATCGATCAAGACTTCAAAATAGATACTTGACATGTACTAGAAAAAGATACTCCTAATCAAGATCTATCATTATAGATATAGATGAGTCATTTGGAGCATCCTGAAGGATTTTTTGATGTTCTAGACGAAAATCAAATCACACCCAAAACCATCACCTGATCCTTCCCAACCCCCAAAATCGATCAAGACTTCAAAATAGATACTTGACATGTACTAGAAAAAGATACTCCTAATCAAGATCTATCATTATAGATATAGATGAGTCATTTTGGAGCATCCTGAAGGATTTTTGATGTTCTAGACGAAAATCAAATCACACCCAAAACCATCACCTGATCCTTCCCAACCCCCAAAATCGATCAAGACTTCAAAAAAGATACTTGACATGTACTAGAAAAAGATACTCCTAATCAAGATCTATCATTATAGATATAGATGAGTCATTTTGGAGCATCCTGAAGGATTTTTGATGTTCTAGACGAAAATCAAATCACACCCAAAACCATCACCTGATCCTTCCCAACCCCCAAAATCGATCAAGACTTCAAAATAGATACTTGACATGTACTAGAAAAAGATACTCCTAATCAAGATCTATCATTATAGATATAGATGAGTCATTTTGGAGCATCCTGAAGGATTTTTGATGTTCTAGACGAAAATCAAATCACACCCAAAACCATCACCTGATCCTTCCCAACCCCCAAAATCGATCAAGACTTCAAAATAGATACTTGACATGTACTAGAAAAAAGATACTCCTAATCAAGATCTATCATTATAGATATAGATGAGTCATTTTGGAGCATCCTGAAGGATTTTTGATGTTCTAGACGAAAATCAAATCACACCCAAAACCATCACCTGATCCTTCCCAACCCCCAAAATCGATCAAGACTTCAAAATAGATACTTGACATGTACTAGAAAAAGATACTCCTAATCAAGATCTATCATTATAGATATAGATGAGTCATTTTGGAGCATCCTGAAGGATTTTTGATGTTCTAGACGAAAATCAAATCACACCCAAAACCATCACCTGATCCTTCCCAACCCCCAAAATCGATCAAGACTTCAAAATAGATACTTGACATGTACTAGAAAAAGATACTCCTAATCAAGATCTATCATTATAGATATAGATGAGTCATTTTGGAGCATCCTGAAGGATTTTTGATGTTCTAGACGAAAATCAAATCACACCCAAAACCATCACCTGATCCTTCCCAACCCCCAAAATCGATCAAGACTTCAAAATAGATACTTGACATGTACTAGAAAAAGATACTCCTAATCAAGATCTATCATTATAGATATAGATGAGTCATTTTGGAGCATCCTGAAGGATTTTTGATGTTCTAGACGAAAATCAAATCACACCCAAAACCATCACCTGATCCTTCCCAACCCCCAAAATCGATCAAGACTTCAAAATAGATACTTGACATGTACTAGAAAAAGATACTCCTAATCAAGATCTATCATTATAGATATAGATGAGTCATTTTGGAGCATCCTGAAGGATTTTTGATGTTCTAGACGAAAATCAAATCACACCCAAAACCATCACCTGATCTTTCCCAACCCCCAAAATCGATCAAGACTTCAAAATAGATACTTGACATGTACTAGAAAAAGATACTCCTAATCAAGACCTATCATTATAGATATAGATGAGTCATTTTGGAGCATCCTGAAGGATTTTTGATGTTCTAGACGAAAATCAAATCACACCCAAAACCATCACCTGATCCTTCCCAACCCCCAAAATCGATCAAGACTTCAAAATAGATACTTGACATGTACTAGAAAAAGATACTCCTAATCAAGATCTATCTTTATAGATATAGATGAGTCATTTTGGAGCATCCTGAAGGATTTTTGATGTTCTAGACGAAAATCAAATCACACCCAAAACCATCACCTGATCCTTCCCAACCCCCAAAATCGATCAAGACTTCAAAATAGATACTTGACATGTACTAGAAAAAGATACTCCTAATCAAGATCTATCATTATAGATATAGATGAGTCATTTTGGAGCATCCTGAAGGATTTTTGATGTTCTAGACGAAAATCAAATCACACCCAAAACCATCACCTGATACTTCCCAACCCCCAAAATCGATCAAGACTTCAAAATAGATACTTGACATGTACTAGAAAAAGATACTCCTAATCAAGATCTATCATTATAGATATAGATGAGTCATTTTGGAGCATCCTGAAGGATTTTTGATGTTCTAGACGAAAATCAAATCACACCCAAAACCATCACCTGATCCTTCCCAACCCCCAAAATCGATCAAGACTTCAAAATAGATACTTGACATGTACTAGAAAAAGATACTCCTAATCAAGATCTATCATTATAGATATAGATGAGTCATTTTGGAGCATCCTGAAGGATTTTTGATGTTCTAGACGAAAATCAAATCACACCCAAAACCATCACCTGATCCTTCCCAACCCCCAAAATCGATCAAGACTTCAAAATAGATACTTGACATGTACTAGAAAAAGATACTCCTAATCAAGATCTATCATTATAGATATAGATGAGTCATTTCGGAGCATCCTGAAGGATTTTTGATGTTCTAGACGAAAATCAAATCACACCCAAAACCATCACCTGATCCTTCCCAACCCCCAAAATCGATCAAGACTTCAAAATAGATACTTGACATGTACTAGAAAAAGATACTCCTAATCAAGATCTATCATTATAGATATAGATGAGTCATTTTGGAGCATCCTGAAGGATTTTTGATGTTCTAGACGAAAATCAAATCACACCCAAAACCATCACCTGATCCTTCCCAACCCCCAAAATCGATCAAGACTTCAAAATAGATACTTGACATGTACTAGAAAAAGATACTCTTAATCAAGATCTATCATTATAGATATAGATGAGTCATTTTGGAGCATCCTGAAGGATTTTTGATGTTCTAGACGAAATCAAATCACACCCAAAACCATCACCTGATCCTTCCCAACCCCCAAAATCGATCAAGACTTCAAAATAGATACTTGACATGTACTAGAAAAAGATACTCCTAATCAAGATCTATCATTATAGATATAGATGAGTCATTTTGGAGCATCCTGAAGGATTTTTGATGTTCTAGACGAAAATCAAATCACACCCAAAACCATCACCTGATCCTTCCCAACCCCCAAAATCGATCAAGACTTCAAAATAGATACTTGACATGTACTAGAAAAAGATACCCCTAATCAAGATCTATCATTATAGATATAGATGAGTCATTTTGGAGCATCCTGAAGGATTTTTGATGTTCTAGACGAAAATCAAATCACACCCAAAACCATCACCTGATCCTTCCCAACCCCCAAAATCGATCAAGACTTCAAAATAGATACTTGACATGTACTAGAAAAAGATACTCCTAATCAAGATCTATCATTATAGATATAGATGAGTCATTTTGGAGCATCCTGAAGGATTTTTGATGTTCTAGACGAAAATCAAATCACACCCAAAACCATCTCCTGATCCTTCCCAACCCCCAAAATCGATCAAGACTTCAAAATAGATACTTGACATGTACTAGAAAAAGATACTCCTAATCAAGATCTATCATTATAGATATAGATGAGTCATTTTGGAGCATCCTGAAGGATTTTTGATGTTCTAGACGAAAATCAAATCACACCCAAAACCATCACCTGATCCTTCCCAACCCCCAAAATCGATCAAGACTTCAAAATAGATACTTGACATGTACTAGAAAAACATACTCCTAATCAAGATCTATCATTATAGATATAGATGAGTCATTTTGGAGCATCCTGAAGGATTTTTGATGTTCTAGACGAAAATCAAATCACACCCAAAACCATCACCTGATCCTTCCCAACCCCCAAAATCGATCAAGACTTCAAAATAGATACTTGACATGTACTAGAAAAAGATACTCCTAATCAAGATCTATCATTATAGATATAGATGAGTCATTTTGGAGCATCCTGAAGGATTTTTGATGTTCTAGACGAAAATCAAATCACACCCAAAACCATCACCTGATCCTTCCCAACCCCCAAAATCGATCAAGACTTCAAAATAGATACTTGACATGTACTAGAAAAAGATACTCCTAATCAAGATCTATCATTATAGATATAGATGAGTCATTTTGGAGCATCCTGAAGGATTTTTGATGTTCTAGACGAAAATCAAATCACACCCAAAACCATCACCTGATCCTTCCCAACCCCCAAAATCGATCAAGACTTCAAAATAGATACTTGATATGTACTAGAAAAAGATACTCCTAATCAAGATCTATCATTATAGATATAGATGAGTCATTTTGGAGCATCCTGAAGGATTTTTGATGTTCTAGACGAAAATCAAATCACACCCAAAACCATCACCTGATCCTTCCCAACCCCCAAAATCGATCAAGACTTCAAAATATTATTATTATTATTATTATTATAATTTATTGAAAGCATAATAGAATTCTACTAACAATAATTTAATAAAGCGTTAGCTACCAGGGCTTTTCGCTATTTGAAAAAGTTCAAGTTTTAAATTAAATATTCTAAGTTAAGTTTAACTAAAATTACGTGAATAAGTTTTATGTTATCTTTAGATATAATTGATAAAAGTTCTGTTAAGGGTTTTCCGGATGTATTCCTTGATATTCTGTCGATGTAGTCACATTGTAGCATATGAGATATGGTGAGGGGTGTGGTGGGCGAACAAAAGTTGCATGATGGAGGAGGTTGCTTTGAAATAACATGCTCGTGAGTAATCTTTGTATGTCCCATTCTTAGCCGAATATAGTTTTTGGTCCAAGATGAAGGTATGTCGCTAGGGTAAAGTGCTCTATCTGCGTTTGGGTTGATCTTGGAATAGTGATGACGATACTCAAGCCAAGAGATTTTTAAGTTAGATCTCATCGTCGCATTGCAGTGTTTTTTAAAGTCTTTGGAATTGAAAAAATAGAAATTGAAAAGTGGCTCTTTATGAGCCTTTTTGGCTGCTAGGTCAGCGAGAACGTTACCAGCGATGTCCATGTGTCCTGGAACCCAGGCAATTTTAAGGTTTTTCCTTTTTTCAATAAGTTTGTCACGTATGACAAGAATTATAGTAGAATAGTTGTTGATGTTTTTGATAGCATTAATGGTTGATAAACTATCAGTGAAAATGACAGTTTTTTTGTTTTTGGCGGATTCGATTGCTTTAAGTAGTGCAAATGCTTCAGCTGTAAAGATTGATGAGGGGTTTTGCAGTAACCCTTTGGTGATGATAATGCCGTTTTCATTGACAACTGCGAAAGATGTTCCGTCTATGGTCTTAGATGCATCAGAAAATAAAAATTGCCATCCCTGTTTCTTATATTGCTCTGATGTTTCTTGAAATAGGGATTGATATATAGCTTTATTGGTGCTAGACTTAGGATAGATGTTAAAAATAGGAACAATGGCTTCGCAATGAAAATACCAAGGTGGGTATTTGCATATTTGTTTTCTGGAAGTGATGATAGGTGTGTCAAGTTTAGGTACATGATTGATGGCATTTAGAAGAGCTGAGGGATATTTTGGTATTTTTTTCCTTTTTAATATCTTGATAGCATCGTCTTGGATTGGTGATGAGAATGGTGAGTTGATTTTTTGTAAAATTTGCCATGTGAGGAGATCGATTCTATCTAACAAGTTTGGAAGTCCAGTTTCAACTACAATGTTTTTAATCGGTGTTGTACGGAAGGCGCCAATGCTGGTTCGAATTGCTGCATGATATGGTGTAGAGATAAAATTCAAAACTGGTTTGGAACATTTTCCATAAATCGGAAGCCCATAATCAATTTTAGAAAGAATAATGGAACGAATAATTGAGATAATAGTTTTAATACTGCAGTTAAATTTTTTTGAACTTAAAAGCTTTATCAAGTTAACCCTGGTAGTAAGGCATTTCTTAATATATAAACAATGTTCCTTAAATCTATAACTAGAATCAAATAATAATCCAAGAATTTTTGAGTAATTAACATTTTTTATAATAATATTATTATGGGCAACCCCTTCAATAGATTTTTGACATTTATGTTTACGACAAATATGTAAAATTTCACATTTGGCTGTTGAAATAATTGATCCTGAAAAATTACCCCAATTGGATAAATCTGAAATTAAATTTGAGAAAGTTGAAGATAATTCTGTGAGGTTTTTATGTTTTGAAAACAAAATGAGATCGTCAGCATAAAGGATGTGGTTGATTTCAGGGTAGATATCAACGATTTTGTTTATCTCATTAAATGCGACAATAAATAAAACCACTGACAAGGGAGATCCTTGCGGGATACCATTAGCTAAACAATGGATAGGTGAATGAACTGAATTGGTTCTTATTCGAAATTTTCGATTTGTAAGGAATGATTTGACATAATTTATAATTTTAGGACCAAGTTTCCAGTCAATTAGCTGTTTAAGTATTATGTGTGGACCGATCTTGTCAAAAGCTTGGGTGAAATCAATAGATAAGATGGTTGTGTGATTTTTTTCAGAAAGACTTGACGAAATAAAAAAGTCGAGATGCAGGAGTGCGTCGATGGTACTTCTACCTTTTTTAAAAGCGAATTGATTTTTATCTATTAATTTGTCTTTTTCGATGAGCCAGAATATGCGTTTTGAGATAATTTTATCTAATATTTTGGAAGGACAAGGCAGTAGTGATATGGGTCGGAACCCAGCTACAGTGGAATGGTCTTTGTTTGGTTTTGGTATCGGAACAATTGTTGCCACTTTCCATGCCTGAGGTATAATGCCTTTGTCTAGAATGGTGTTGTAAAAGGAAAGAAGTTTTAATTTAAAACAAATCGGTGAATTATTGAGCATTGAGTATGAGATTCTGTCGAAACCTGGTGTTTTACCTTTCGAGGCATGTAAACAAGCTTCGAGTTCTATCATAGAAATGGGGGTTTCGATCAAGGAAGCAGAGGTAGATGGAGGGCCATTATAGACAAAAGGGGTCAAATATTGAGTTTTAGCGTTTAAGTATTGGGGATGAAAATTAGAGTCACTTTGAGAATGTTCCCATGTTTTTGCAAAATGTGAGTTGATTTCAAATGGATTAGTCAGGTTCGCAGTATCGGTTTTGATAACCTTTATGGTGTGGGGGGAAAAGTTGCCTGAAAGACATTTTATATCAAACCACATTTTTTTTGGGGATGAGTTGAGATTGATGCTGGATATGAATTTATTGAATGAATCAGCTTTTTCAATTTTTGCAGCTCTCCGAAATGTAGCGTTAGCCTTACGGTATGCAATGAGATTTTGTTGGGATGGAAATTTTTTCAAGTTTTTAAATAGAGATTGTTTGTTTTGTCGTAAGTTGTGGAGATGATGATTCCACCATGGGACAGTTTTTCTATGAGGTTTGTGTGATGATTGAGGGATGCTACAGTTGGCTGCAAAGCGGATTGCTCTAGTGATATTACCAGCTTCTCTGTTTATTTCAGTATAGGATGGTCTGAATGAGACCTGTTTTAATAGCGCTGTTTGGAATATTTCCCATTTAGCGTAGTCAGTAAGGTATTTTGGTTGGGATTTGGGAATATGGGGATTGTTGCCCGAAAGAAGAGTTGTTAAGATTGGGAAGTGATCACTTCCATGTAGGTCATCGGCGACCTCCCAGGTTAAGTTAGGAGCTAGATGAGGAGAGGTAAGTGTTAAGTCAATATGGGAGAAGGTTCCGTGGGTAGATAGGTGGGTTGGACGGCCATCGTTTAGGATAATTAGTTTGTTGTTTGATATGAAGTTTTCGACCAACTTGCCTCGATTATTAATTGAGGGTGAACCCCAAGCGGGGTTCCAAGAATTAAAGTCTCCTGTAAGGATGATTGGAGTAG
Source organism: Eupeodes corollae (assembly GCF_945859685.1). Classification (NCBI taxonomy): domain Eukaryota; kingdom Metazoa; phylum Arthropoda; class Insecta; order Diptera; family Syrphidae; genus Eupeodes; species Eupeodes corollae. The sequence goes on along the minus strand of NW_026605678.1, from coordinate 10,543 downwards.
AAATATTTGAAATGATGGATTCAAGGTCCAGAGGATCAAATGTTTGGTTAGGTGGAATGTAAAGAGAAACAACTGTCAGTTTGAAGGACAATTCTATTTCAACAGCAATTGCAGAAATAGAAGAAGTAATTTCGATGAATTTATGGGGGATGTTTTTGTTCACAAGTAAACAAATACCCTGTTTGGAAGTTAAGTTGGAAGGAAGGTTGTGACATGAAACTGAATAATTTTTTGGTGGAAAGAAAGTTTGATTGTACTTAAGATGCGTTTCTTGAAGAGATATTATGCATGGGTTAAATTCATTTATGAGGATTTGGAGATTGTGAAGGTTATTGAAATAACCTTGCAAATTCCATTGAAGAATTTTAAGATCATGGGAGGCGGTGGAAGTGCCATTATTAACCGTACATCTAGGTGTACGGGTGGAACGGCGACTTTCACCTGATAAATGATTATTCCCGCGGCACGAGCAACGATGCGGACTCCCTCCAGGAAGGGGGGGACCCGCATCAATGCCCGGGCCGCGGGTTGAGAGTGGAACATTTGTTTTATTATGTGGAATCATAATTATCAATGTTCATCGGTGGATTTGTTTGTTTTAGTGATGATATTGATGTGGATTGAGAGTAATTTTTCTGTGTAGAGTAAATAGAAAGAGATTCGTTTTTGTCAAGAGAATTTTTAGTTGATTGAGTATTATTTGTCTTTTCAGAAATGTTAAGATTTGAGCTAGAAGAGTTTGTCTTTGTATTGATTGAGAGAGGATTTTGAAGTTCTGTTTTTGAGTTAGAAATTGAGTTGAGTGCTATGTTAGAGGTTGATGGGTTATTTTTTGTTTTGTTTTCTTGCGAGTGCATTTCAGTGGAAGAAGGAGGAGTATGGAGATTATGGATAACTTTAGGTGTTTGTACGGTGGTGGGGGAGGTGGAGAGATGGGAAGTCGGATTTGTTGTATTACTATTTTTCAATTTTGTTGAGTAGAGGTCGGGAGAGAAAGATGACGGAATTTGGTAACGTTCTCTTTGCATACGTCTAGCTTCAGCTAGGGTACATTTGTTTTTTGTTTTGATCTCTAGTACTTCTTTATTTTGAATATATCTAGGACAAGTTTTTGTGGAGGCAGGTTGAGGACCAGAACAGTTAGCGCATTGGGTACGAGTACAGTCGGTTCCGACATGAAGGGGGGAAATTACATGTGTCGCAAGAAGCGGGATTTTTGCACCATTTTATGGTATGACCAAGTCGTTGACATTGCCGGCAACGCATTGGATTGGGAACATATTCGGTGATTTTCGTTTTGTACCAACCAATCTCAATAGTCTCTGGTATTTTAAATAAGTCAAAGGTAAATAACATAAGGCCTGTCGGTTTGTTGTTGTCTATTGTTTTGGTAAATTTATACACTTCGGTCACGTGTTGACTTCTTAGTTCTGAAATAATCTCGGTTTCTGGCAAATTAATTAAGCAGGGTGCGTAGGCAATGCCTTTTGAGGAATTGAGGTTGGAGTGGAGTTTTATATTAATGGGACAGGTCGAATCTAAAGCATTGGAATTAATAAATCTGTCGGCAATGTTTTGATCTTTTGTTAGGATTAGGATGGAACCGTCTCTAAGTTGGGAGATTTTTTCGTATTGGGTGCTGATGGAGTCTATTTTTTTCTTTAGGACAAAAATACTTACTGATGTTAATGGAGTATTAGGATCTTTGGGAGTTATATGAACAAAACGAGGATTTTTTAAGATTGAATTTTTAGGAAGGGTAGGGAAATCACTGAAAATAACACTAGATGTTTTATTTCTTTTGGGAGGGGGTGGAGGGTCGGGTGGATCGGAAAGGGAACACAAATCAAGCGAACCGAATCGATTGCCCGAACGGATTGGCTTGGGGGCCATCCTTAAGAGCGAAAAGAACGAACAACTTATTTATACAAACAATTGAACGGTAAATTGGCAGAAAGGAAAAGGGGAAATAAGATTATGAAGGAAAAATGAAAATAAGAAGCAGCGAATTGCTAAGCGGACGCACTAGACTTAAGGAAATAGGTCTGAACGGTAGGAAGGCCAGCCGATGACTGAAGACTTCAAAATAGATACTTGACATGTACTAGAAAAAGATACTCCTAATCAAGATCTATCATTATAGATATAGATGAGTCATTTTGGAGCATCCTGAAGGATTTTTGATGTTCTAGACGAAAATCAAATCACACCCAAAACCATCACCTGATCCTTCCCAACCCCCAAAATCGATCAAGACTTCAAAATAGATACTCGACATGTACTAGAAAAAGATACTCCTAATCAAGATCTATCATTATAGATATAGATGAGTCATTTTGGAGCATCCTGAAGGATTTTTGATGTTCTAGACGAAAATCAAATCACACCCAAAACCATCACCTGATCTTTCCCAACCCCCAAAATCGATCAAGACTTCAAAATAGATACTTGACATGTACTAGAAAAAGATACTCCTAATCAAGATCTATCATTATAGATATAGATGAGTCATTTTGGAGCATCCTGAAGGATTTTTGATGTTCTAGACGAAAATCAAATCACACCCAAAACCATCACCTGATCCTTCCCAACACCCAAAATCGATCAAGACTTCAAAATAGATACTTGACATGTACTATAAAAAGATACTCCTAATCAAGATCTATCATTATAGATATAGATGAGTCATTTTGGAGCATCCTGAAGGATTTTTGATGTTCTAGACGAAAATCAAATCACACCCAAAACCATCACCTGATCCTTCCCAACTCCCAAAATCGATCAAGACTTCAAAATAGATACTTGACATGTACTAGAAAAAGATACTCCTAATCAAGATCTATCATTATAGATATAGATGAGTCATTTTGGAGCATCCTGAAGGATTTTTGATGTTCTAGACGAAAATCAAATCACACCCAAAACCATCACCTGATCCTTCCCAACCCCCAAAATCGATCAAGACTTCAAAATAGATACTTGACATGTACTAGAAAAAGATACTCCTAATCAAGATCTATCATTATAGATATAGATGAGTCATTTTGGAGCATCCTGAAGGATTTTTGATGTTCTAGACGAAAATCAAATCACAACCAAAACCATCACCTGATCCTTCCCAACCCCCAAAATCGATCAAGACTTCAAAATAGATACTTGACATGTACTAGAAAAAGATACTCTTAAACAAGATCTATCATTATAGATATAGATGAGTCATTTTGGAGCATCCTGAAGGATTTTTGATGTTCTAGACGAAAATCAAATCACACCCAAAACCATCACCTGATCCTTCCCAACCCCCAAAATCGATCAAGACTTCAAAATAGATACTTGACATGTACTAGAAAAAGATACTCCTAATCAAGATCTATCATTATAGATATAGATGAGTCATTTTGGAGCATCCTGAAGGATTTTTGATGTTCTAGACGAAAATCAAATCACACCCAAAACCATCACCTGATCCTTCCCAACCCCCAAAATCGATCAAGACTTCAAAACAGATACTTGACATGTACTAGAAAAAGATACTCCTAATCAAGATCTATCATTATAGATATAGATGAGTCATTTTGGAGCATCCTGAAGGATTTTTGATGTTCTAGACGAAAATCAAATCACACCCAAAACCATCACCTGATCCTTCCCAACCCCCAAAATCGATCAAGACTTCAAAATAGATACTTGACATGTACTAGAAAAAGATACTTCTAATCAAGATCTATCATTATAGATATAGATGAGTCATTTTGGAGCATCCTGAAGGATTTTTGATGTTCTAGACGAAAATCAAATCACACCCAAAACCATCACCTGATCCTTCCCAACCCCCAAAATCGATCAAGACTTCAAAATAGATACTTGACATGTACTAGAAAAAGATACTCCTAATCAAGATCTATCATTATAGATATAGATGAGTCATTTTGGAGCATCCTGAAGGATTTTTGATGTTCTAGACGAAAATCAAATCACACCCAAAACCATCACCTGATCCTTCCCAACCCCCAAAATCGATCAAGACTTCAAAATAGATACTTGACATGTACTAGAAAAAGATACTCCTAATCAAGATCTATCATTATAGATATAGATGAGTCATTTTGGAGCATCCTGAAGGATTTTTGATGTTCTAGACGAAAATCAAATCACACCCAAAACCATCACCTGATCCTTCCCAACCCCCAAAATCGATCAAGACTTCAAAATAGATACTTGACATGTACTAGAAAAAGATACTCCTAATCAAGATCTATCATTATAGATATAGATGAGTCATTTTGGAGCATCCTGAAGGATTTTTGATGTTCTAGACGAAAATCAAATCACACCCAAAACCATCACCTGATCCTTCCCAACCCCCAAAATCGATCAAGACTTCAAAATAGATACTTGACATGTACTAGAAAAAGATACTCCTAAAAAAGATCTATCATTATAGATATAGATGAGTCATTTTGGAGGATTCTGAAGGATTTTTGATGTTCTAGACGAAAATCAAATCACACCCAAAACCATCACCTGATCCTTCCCAACCCCCAAAATCGATCAAGACTTCAAAATAGATACTTGACATGTACTAGAAAAAGATACTCCTAATCAAGATCTATCATTATAGATATAGATGAGTCATTTTGAAGCATCCTGAAGGATTTTTGATGTTCTAGACGAAAATCAAATCACACCCAAAACCATCACCTGATCCTTCCCAACCCCCAAAATCGATCAAGACTTCAAAATAGATACTTGACATGTACTAGAAAAAGATACTCCTAATCAAGATCTATCATTATAGATATAGATGAGTCATTTTGGAGCATCCTGAAGGATTTTTGATGTTCTAGACGAAAATCAAATCACACCCAAAACCATCACCTGATCCTTCCCAACCCCCAAAATCGATCAAGACTTCAAAATAGATACTTGACATGTACTGGAAAAAGATACTCCTAATCAAGATCTATCATTATAGATATAGATGAGTCATTTTGGAGCATCCTGAAGGATTTTTGATGTTCTAGACGAAAATCAAATCACACCCAAAACCATCACCTGATCCTTCCCAACCCCCAAAATCGATCAAGACTTCAAAATAGATACTTGACATGTACTAGAAAAAGATACTCCTAATCAAGATCTATCATTATAGATATAGATGAGTCATTTTGGAGCATCCTGAAGGATTTTTGATGTTCTAGACGAAAATCAAATCACACCCAAAACCATCACCTGATCTTTCCCAACCCCCAAAATCGATCAAGACTTCAAAATAGATACTTGACATGTACTAGAAAAAGATACTCCTAATCAAGATCTATCATTATAGATATAGATGAGTCATTTTGGAGCATCCTGAAGGATTTTTGATAATCTAGACGAAAATCAAATCACACCCAAAACCATCACCTGATCCTTCCCAACCCCCAAAATCGATCAAGACTTCAAAATAGATACTTGACATGTACTAGAAAAAGATACTCCTAATCAAGATCTATCATTATAGATATAGATGAGTCATTTTGGAGCATCCTGAAGGATTTTTGATGTTCTAGACGAAAATCAAATCACACCCAAAACCATCACCTGATCCTTCCCAACCCCCAAAATCGATCAAGACTTCAAAATAGATACTTGACATGTACTAGAAAAAGATACTCCTAATCAAGATCTATCATTATAGATATAGATGAGTCATTTTGGAGCATCCTGAAGGATTTTTGATGTTCTAGACGAAAATCAAATCACACCCAAAACCATCACCTGATCCTTCCCAACCCCCAAAATCGATCAAGACTTCAAAATAGATACTTGACATGTACTAGAAAAAGATACTCCTAATCAAGATCTATCATTATAAATATAGATGAGTCATTTTGGAGCATCCTGATGGATTTTTGATGTTCTAGACGAAAATCAAATCACACCCAAAACCATCACCTGATCCTTCCCAACCCCCAAAATCGATCAAGACTTCAAAATAGATACTTGACATGTACTAGAAAAAGATACTCCTAATCAAGATCTATCATTATAGATATAGATGAGTCATTTTGGAGCATCCTGAAGGATTTTTGATGTTCTAGACGAAAATCAAATCACACCCAAAACCATCACCTGATCCTTCCCAACCCCCAAAATCGATCAAGACTTCAAAATAGATACTTGACATGTACTAGAAAAAGATACTCCTAATCAAGATCTATCATTATAGATATAGATGAGTCATTTTGGAGCATCCTGAAGGATTTTTGATAATCTAGACGAAAATCAAATCACACCCAAAACCATCACCTGATCCTTCCCAACCCCCAAAATCGATCAAGACTTCAAAATAGATACTTGACATGTACTAGAAAAAGATACTCCTAATCAAGATCTATCATTATAGATATAGATGAGTCATTTTGGAGCATCCTGAAGGATTTTTGATGTTCTAGACGAAAATCAAATCACACCCAAAACCATCACCTGATCCTTCCCAACCCCCAAAATCGATCAAGACTTCAAAATAGATACTTGACATGTACTAGAAAAAGATACTCCTAATCAAGATCTATCATTATAGATATAGATGAGTCATTTTGGAGCATCCTGAAGGATTTTTGATGTTCTAGACGAAAATCAAATCACACCCAAAACCATCACCTGATCCTTCCCAACCCCCAAAATCGATCAAGACTTCAAAATAGATACTTGACATGTACTAGAAAAAGATACTCCTAATCAAGATCTATCATTATAAATATAGATGAGTCATTTTGGAGCATCCTGATGGATTTTTGATGTTCTAGACGAAAATCAAATCACACCCAAAACCATCACCTGATCCTTCCCAACCCCCAAAATCGATCAAGACTTCAAAATAGATACTTGACATGTACTAGAAAAAGATACTCCTAATCAAGATCTATCATTATAGATATAGATGAGTCATTTTGGAGCATCCTGAAGGATTTTTGATGTTCTAGACGAAAATCAAATCACACCCAAAACCATCACCTGATCCTTCCCAACCCCCAAAATCGATCAAGACTTCAAAATAGATACTTGACATGTACTAGAAAAAGATACTCCTAATCAAGATCTATCATTATAGATATAGATGAGTCATTTTGGAGCATCCTGAAGGATTTTTGATGTTCTAGACGAAAATCAAATCACACCCAAAACCATCACCTGATCCTTCCCAACCCCCAAAATCGATCAAGACTTCAAAATAGATACTTGACATGTACTAGAAAAAGATACTCCTAATCAAGATCTATCATTATAGATATAGATGAGTCATTTTGGAGCATCCTGAAGGATTTTTGATGTTCTAGACGAAAATCAAATCACACCCAAAACCATCACCTGATCCTTCCCAACCCCCAAAATCGATCAAGACTTCAAAATAGATACTTGACATGTACTAGAAAAAGATACTCCTAATCAAGATCTATCATTATAGATATAGATGAGTCATTTTGGAGCATCCTGAAGGATTTTTGATGTTCTAGACGAAAATCAAATCACACCCAAAACCATCACCTGATCTTTCCCAACCCCCAAAATCGATCAAGACTTCAAAATAGATACTTGACATGTACTAGAAAAAGATACTCCTAATCAAGATCTATCATTATAGATATAGATGAGTCATTTTGGAGCATCCTGAAGGATTTTTGATGTTCTAGACGAAAATCAAATCACACCCAAAACCATCACCTGATCCTTCCCAACCCCCAAAATCGATCAAGACTTCAAAATAGATACTTGACATGTACTAGAAAAAGATACTCCTAATCAAGATCTATCATTATAGATATAGATGAGTCATTTTGGAGCATCCTGAAGGATTTTTGATGTTCTAGACGAAAATCAAATCACACCCAAAACCATCACCTGATCCTTCCCAACCCCCAAAATCGATCAAGACTTCAAAATAGATACTTGACATGTACTAGAAAAAGATACTCCTAATCAAGATCTATCATTATAGATATAGATGAGTCATTTTGGAGCATCCTGAAGGATTTTTGATGTTCTAGACGAAAATCAAATCACACCCAAAACCATCACCTGATCCTTCCCAACCCCCAAAATCGATCAAGACTTCAAAATAGATACTTGACATGTACTAGAAAAAGATACTCCTAATCAAGATCTATCATTATAGATATAGATGAGTCATTTTGGAGCATCCTGAAGGATTTTTGATGTTCTAGACGAAAATCAAATCACACCCAAAACCATCACCTGATCCTTCCCAACCCCCAAAATCGATCAAGACTTCAAAATAGATACTTGACATGTACTAGAAAAAGATACTCCTAATCAAGATCTATCATTATAGATATAGATGAGTCATTTTGGAGCATCCTGAAGGATTTTTGATGTTCTAGACGAAAATCAAATCACACCCAAAACCATCACCTGATCCTTCCCAACCCCCAAAATCGATCAAGACTTCAAAATAGATACTTGACATGTACTAGAAAAAGATACTCCTAATCAAGATCTATCATTATAGATATAGATGAGTCATTTTGGAGCATCCTGAAGGATTTTTGATGTTCTAGACGAAAATCAAATCACACCCAAAACCATCACCTGATCCTTCCCAACCCCCAAAATCGATCAAGACTTCAAAATAGATACTTGACATGTACTAGAAAAAGATACTCCTAATCAAGATCTATCATTATAAATATAGATGAGTCATTTTGGAGCATCCTGATGGATTTTTGATGTTCTAGACGAAAATCAAATCACACCCAAAACCATCACCTGATCCTTCCCAACCCCCAAAATCGATCAAGACTTCAAAATAGATACTTGACATGTACTAGAAAAAGATACTCCTAATCAAGATCTATCATTATAGATATAGATGAGTCATTTTGGAGCATCCTGAAGGATTTTTGATGTTCTAGACGAAAATCAAATCACACCCAAAACCATCACCTGATCCTTCCCAACCCCCAAAATCGATCAAGACTTCAAAATAGATACTTGACATGTACTAGAAAAAGATACTCCTAATCAAGATCTATCATTATAGATATAGATGAGTCATTTTGGAGCATCCTGAAGGATTTTTGATAATCTAGACGAAAATCAAATCACACCCAAAACCATCACCTGATCCTTCCCAACCCCCAAAATCGATCAAGACTTCAAAATAGATACTTGACATGTACTAGAAAAAGATACTCCTAATCAAGATCTATCATTATAGATATAGATGAGTCATTTTGGAGCATCCTGAAGGATTTTTGATGTTCTAGACGAAAATCAAATCACACCCAAAACCATCACCTGATCCTTCCCAACCCCCAAAATCGATCAAGACTTCAAAATAGATACTTGACATGTACTAGAAAAAGATACTCCTAATCAAGATCTATCATTATAGATATAGATGAGTCATTTTGGAGCATCCTGAAGGATTTTTGATGTTCTAGACGAAAATCAAATCACACCCAAAACCATCACCTGATCCTTCCCAACCCCCAAAATCGATCAAGACTTCAAAATAGATACTTGACATGTACTAGAAAAAGATACTCCTAATCAAGATCTATCATTATAAATATAGATGAGTCATTTTGGAGCATCCTGATGGATTTTTGATGTTCTAGACGAAAATCAAATCACACCCAAAACCATCACCTGATCCTTCCCAACCCCCAAAATCGATCAAGACTTCAAAATAGATACTTGACATGTACTAGAAAAAGATACTCCTAATCAAGATCTATCATTATAGATATAGATGAGTCATTTTGGAGCATCCTGAAGGATTTTTGATGTTCTAGACGAAAATCAAATCACACCCAAAACCATCACCTGATCCTTCCCAACCCCCAAAATCGATCAAGACTTCAAAATAGATACTTGACATGTACTAGAAAAAGATACTCCTAATCAAGATCTATCATTATAGATATAGATGAGTCATTTTGGAGCATCCTGAAGGATTTTTGATGTTCTAGACGAAAATCAAATCACACCCAAAACCATCACCTGATCCTTCCCAACCCCCAAAATCGATCAAGACTTCAAAATAGATACTTGACATGTACTAGAAAAAGATACTCCTAATCAAGATCTATCATTATAGATATAGATGAGTCATTTTGGAGCATCCTGAAGGATTTTTGATGTTCTAGACGAAAATCAAATCACACCCAAAACCATCACCTGATCCTTCCCAACCCCCAAAATCGATCAAGACTTCAAAATAGATACTTGACATGTACTAGAAAAAGATACTCCTAATCAAGATCTATCATTATAGATATAGATGAGTCATTTTGGAGCATCCTGAAGGATTTTTGATGTTCTAGACGAAAATCAAATCACACCCAAAACCATCACCTGATCTTTCCCAACCCCCAAAATCGATCAAGACTTCAAAATAGATACTTGACATGTACTAGAAAAAGATACTCCTAATCAAGATCTATCATTATAGATATAGATGAGTCATTTTGGAGCATCCTGAAGGATTTTTGATGTTCTAGACGAAAATCAAATCACACCCAAAACCATCACC